>NC_049210.1:42872055-43027055 GCF_013347855.1 Anguilla anguilla | reverse complement strand
TGCAGAGCCAGGGGGAAATGTCAGAACAGAGCGTAGGGTCTGCTGTGTTTCTAACCACGTGCTCAAATCCTCTCTCCTTCTGACCCAGATTTGCCTTCATCCTTATCTTCCACATCCTCTCTCTCTCTGTGGCAGAGATGTCTGGAGCTGCAGTGTCCATGTGTCTGCTGAGCCCCCCCCCCCCCCCCCCCCATCTCTTTAACGAAACTTGTGTTTTCTCAGGTCTCTCAGATGAGATGATTGAAAAGGGCAAAGACATCAAGAGCATTTCTGAGATCGAGCAGAATGGCGACCACTTCAAGGTCACGGTGACGACCGGGGCCAAGGTCATGGTCAACACCTTCACCGTGGGCCAGGAGAGCGAGCTGGAGATGTTGACGGGGGAAAAGGCCAAGGTGAGCAGTGTGGAAATTTGGGAGCCCCTTACTGTAAAATGGGCTCTGCACTCCAGAGGCACACAACACTCATAATTCAGAAAATAAAGCCCCATTAAAATTCTGCATAATTGTGTTAAGAACAGACCACTGTGCTTGGCCATAGAGTGGCTGATAAGTCATTGCATTCATTACTTATTACATTTTATGAGTGTGCAGAATTGAACTGGAAAGTTTTTGAACAACCCCTCAACCCACCCAGAACTGCACGACAGCAGTGCCTGATCATGTTAGGAGTAGCTCTTCCACTTACAATGCGGCCCTGTGTTGAGTTTTAAACTCCTGCTAAACTCCTGGTGCTCCTAGCTGTTCCTGAAAGTTCCTGCATCGGTGTAGTAGTTACTGTTGACTGCAGTAGTTGACGCTGAGCTTGGAAACCTTTTGACGGTTCCCCAAATCGAGGCAAGACCATGCCAAGCACTTTTTCTGGGAATATTTATTCTCGTGACCTTCGACCCTGACCTTTGACCCCTGGCGTCTGCCTTCCAGGGCGTGGTGCGGCTGGAGGGCAATAAGCTGAAGGTCACACTGAAGGGCATGGACTCCGTCACTGAAATGGTCGATGCGAACACACTCGTGACTGTGAGTATTGAGCCCGGCCAATGAGGTTCACCTCTCCCCCCTCTCCTCCTCTCTCCCCCCTCTCTCCCACTCTCCCACTCTCTGTCTCTCCCTCCCGCTGTCTCTCTCCTTCTCTCCCCCCTCTCCTCCTCTCTCCCCCCTCTCTCCCACTCTCCCACTCTCTGTCTCTCCCTCCCACTGTCTCTCTCCTTCTCTCCCCCATCTCCTCCTCTCTCCCCCTCTCTCCCACTCTCTGTCTCTCTCCCTCTCTCTCCCACTCTCTGTCTCTCCCCTTCTCTCCCTCTCTCCCCTCCTCCTCTCTCCCCCTCTCTCCCACTCTCTGTCTCTCTCTGTCTCTGTCTCCCTCTGTCTCTCTCCTTCTCTCCCTCACCCCCCTCCTCCTCTCTCCCCCCTCTCTCCCACTCTCTGTCTCTCCCCTTCTCTCCCTCTCTCCCCTCTCGCCCTCTACTCCGCTGCCCCCCTCTCTCGCTCCCTCTCTCAGAGTACAGCTGGGGGTTAGGCCAGTGGTAACCAAGCCCTGTCCCTGGAGATCTACCGTCCTGCAGGCTCGGTATTTCAACCCTAATTTGACAAAGGCTGACTCTACCTCATTAGCAGCTGAACAAGATCTGTTGAATGAGGTGTGCTTTGTCGGGGTTGGGTCGGCAGCCAACTCAAGCCTTGGAAAGGAGATGTGTAGTCAATTCAGCCAATCAACTCAAATGAGGGTCTGAATGCTGAAACCTTCCAAAAAACCAGCAGACACTGCGGCCCTCCAGGACTGGACCGCACGTGATTTAATGTCGCTGGCTAGCGAAAGATTCCACCCGTTTTAAACGGTTTAAATGGGTCTCTGGGCAAGACTGGAAGACTGAAAACCAGCAGCACTGCTCTGGCCTTGGAGGACCAGATCCAAGCATTACGTGAAAATTGCTGATGACATTAGTGATCCTGTCTCCTGTGGCCTCACAGTCACGAGATCCCAAGCTACGGGTCGGGACCCACCGGTTGATCACGAGGTTTTGGTTCACGTTCACCAGTCGAATTGTACGCCAAACTAGATGTGTCCATGCAGCTGATGTCTCCTAAAAATCCATATTTGCACATACAAGAAACAATTGACTCATTTAGCAGATACTTTTAGCCAAAGCAAGTCGGAGAAGTGTCTTCTGTGATTAGGTGCTTAGATGCTTTCCTCAAGTCTAGTGAGAATAGAAGGGGCTTTTTCTGTGCCTAAACCCTCCAATGGCAGCTGTAGGCAACAGAAAATGTACTTCCTCTATAGTAGGTTGTGGGCTCAGGCTCCTTGCTTGTTCATTGGGGCTCTTTGAAGCTCACTGCTATATGCTCCTACCTTGTACTACCACTAAGTGTCACTGTTTCCTTTTATTTCAGACCGCGACGCTGGGAGGCATGGTTTACAAGAGGACCAGCAAGCGCATGTAGAAGGCCTTGTCTGTTATATTTAATAAAATTTGAAAAAACAAAAAAGACCAAGTTTGTGGTTTTATTTCCCGCCCACTTGTTAAATTAAGTTCCAATTTACTCACTATTGAGTACTAACAGGATAAATCACTTTTCACACCATTGACACAAAGAACTTTATTTAGCCTAATTTCAATGCACATGCAGTATGGCTGAAAGACACCATATCCTGCTCTCACAGCAATTAACTATCTTTACTTTTTACTGGTGCTCAGCTTCCAAAGTGCCAGAAATCTGTTCTTTTCACAAAGTGCTGTGTGTTAGTTTGAAATGTGGTCTGAGAGACCGCGATCTAAGTCTGTTCAAAGTTTCAAATGTGTACAGAAAGAACTGCATCTCACCTAAAGACACGCGTGCGACCTGTAAATAAAGTGAGCTGAGTAAAGGTGCACATGGCACACCTGGGCCTCTCGGTACCTGGGGGTAGGGTGTGGGGGTCATAGGAGTTTGGATCCCTGCAAACATCCCCCAGAACAGGGGACCTAATCCCAGTCCTGGGGCGCTCCAGCCCCTGCCTGGGTTCTTGGGTCTGAACCGGTCGCTGTATTTCGTGGTGACCACAGCAATTCGCAGGGCCTGCGGATCTCCTGGTCAGGACTGATGACCCCTGTTTCCGATGGGTTGTCTATTTGTATCTGGGACAAGTGATTATTATTACTATTATGTGGTATCAGCGTAAGGTCTGGTGGGTATTTCCCAAAGCAGGACTATGGAATTGGCTGGATAACCAATACCCGGAACAGCTCTTCTTTTTAACTTCAGTCCATGTTCCAGATTTGGGAGGGTTGCGGGTTTTAGTCAATGCAGTTATCCAGCTAACTCAGCAGTCCTGCTTTGCGAAATACCTCCCTGTTCAGAAAGAGAAGGGATGTGAAACTGTACGTCGGCAAGCCAGCCGACCTCTCTGGTTTGGGTTGTGGTTTCCCACGGCGATGATGTCACTGCTTGCGGAACAGTTTCTTGACGCCCTCAGCCAGGGGCTCTGACATCATGGACATGGGCTGGTTCTTGAGCGCGGCCTCGCGCATGCTGTGGTACACGTACTCGTTCTGCCGGAACATCCTCAGCTCCATCTCCGTCTGCATGCGCATGGCCTGCGGGCAGGGGTCAGGGGTCAGGGGTCAGGGGTCAAGGGGTCAGGGGTCAAAGGCGGGTACTCTGTTACCAATCGTAGCTTCCTGCAGTTTGAAAAGCAGAGCAGGCGGAAGGAACGCCTCGGTGGTGTCTCCGTGTGGTGGGTCGACTGAGTCTGGGGCGTGAGAGTGAGGTGTCGGAGAGGGATCGTGTGTGTGTGTGTGTGTGTGCGCGTGCGCGTCGTACCTCCAGGTCCTTGGTGATGGGATGGGTGGGGCCATGTGTGATCAGCAGGATGCCGTAGGCCTTGCAGATCATGCCGTGCCCGACCTCGATCAGTCCCGCGTGCCAGTGTGTCACCCCCGCCCGCATGGTAGCCATGCCCATCTGGGCATTATTTGGGTGGTAAAGCTTCCTGTTCGGGGAGGTAAAACAGCCTCTCTCAATTCAGTCCAAGGATGACTTATTCTCTGTGTTCTCTCTCTCTCCCTCTCTCTCTCTCTCCCTCTCTCTCTCACACACACACACACACACACGGGTGTGTGATACTCACATGTACCCCTCCACCATCCTGCGGGCGTATCCAGCCGCCTCCTCGAAGAACTGCAGGTAGGACAGCACCTCACTGAGCGTGCTCAGTATGCGCAGCAGGTACAGGTGAGTATCAGCCAGGACGGGCTCCTGCCTCTTCAGACACTCCCTGCACAGCTTCACTACCTGAGAGAGAGAGAGGGGGGGAGGGGGGGGGGGAGGGGGGAAGAGAGAGAGAGGGAGAGAAGGAGAAATAGAGAGACAGAGGCAGAAAGAGTTAAACAGAGAGAGAGATGGAGGAAGTGAGACCGAGAGAGAGAGAGAGACAGAGAGAGAGAGATGACAGTATTATGATTATAATCCACAGAATGGCCATATGTACAGATTCATAATGCAGATATGAGGTGTGTGTGAACTGATGGTGGGACGGGTGAAGGGGGTCGGGTGAAAGGAGTGCTTTACCTCGTTGTACTTGCCATCGAGGCGAGCCTGGTCCAGCTTCTTGATCGTCTCCAGGCTGAACTCCGTCACCTCCTTCACCAGCTCCTCAGATGGCTGGGCGGGCGGGCGGGCGGGCGGGCGGGCATAGAGAGAGAGAAACCATTGCAAGGGATCATGGGAATGCAAACACTCTCCACACCCCTCAGTGGCCCTCACCTAGTCTGTGCTCAAAGGTCAACGGTCAGGATTTTTTTGGGGAGAGGTTTCAACAAAGCTGTTCTCTGCACTGACTAGATAATCAATTCCCCCAGATTAGGCATGGGGATGGATTTATGTCCAGAAGGATGGAGCCAGGCCCTTATCTTAATATAACATTGAAATCTGCAGGAGAGGCACTATATGTGATTGGCTGTGGACACGCACCTCTTACCTTGACAAAGTTAATGGCACTAGTTAATCATTTATGTATTATCCATGTTAGTTAGCTACTGAACAATCCTCTGACTGATAAGTTGCATTTTCAATGATCTCATTTGTGTCAAAGGCCAGTATATGCTCTGTTTAATGGAGTGTTGCACATTGCATGACTATAAATCTTTTCAGTACAGTTCTGCTCGTGTATGCATGTGTGTATGAGAAAGTGTGAGTGTGTGTGTGTGTATCTGTATATGTAACCTTTGTGTAAATTATAGTGATTGACAGGCTGTCGCTACATTACTGTCTGAGCACGGTCACTACACCTGAGCTGCCAATGGCCGTGAAGCACACACACAGGTCATGTGACAGTGTGACCCCGCCCCCCGCCCCACCTTGTTCTCCTCCGTGTCCAGGCTGGCCATCATCAGGTCATCTTTGATGTGCTCGGTGCAGTGCTGGCAGGTGCAGGTGAAGTAGTACTGCTGCTTCAGCAGCTGCTGGCGCTCGGCGGACACGTTCAGGAAGTCCACGTACGACACCGTCACCTCCTCCCCCTCGCTGATCTTACCCAGAGCGCGCAGCTCTATCCTGAGAGAGCGGTAGGGGGAGGGGGGAGAGAGGGGGGAGAGGGAGGGAGAGAGGAGGGGGAGAGACAGAGAATGGGAGAGAGGGGGGAGAGGGCCGAGAGAGGGGGAAAGCGGGGGGTGAGAGAGAGGGAAAGAGTGAGAGGGAGGGGGGTAAGAGAGAGACAGAGAAAGGTAGAGAGCGTGAGAAAGAGAGGGAGAGAGGAAGGGAAAGAGATGGACGGATGGAGGCAAACGACTTTAACAGGAAGTCACAGAGATGAGGGAGGGAAAGAGAGGAAGAAACCCTATCTCTTTCTTTCGCTCTCCCAGTCTTCCACACGTGAAGGAGCTGTTGACCCCGCAGACCTGTGGGGTAACGGCTCTGCTGAACGCAGCGGTCGCAGGGCAAACGCAGGCAGGATGGAGCGACCGCGAGATGGCAGGAAGTGATGTCACTCAGGTCAGTCTACGTGGGGGCGGGAGCGATGGAATGGAGTGGTGGGCAGGTGGGGGGGGGGTGCGGGTGTGCCACGTGAAGGAAGTGGGGGGTTCTGTTTTTGGAGTTTTTACGGGGGAAGGGGGGGGAGGGGAGAACCCAAACAGACGCACCTCTTTTGAGAGTGAAACACAGTGCTCACAGCCGACTGACTGAAAGACAAAACCACAGCAGACTTTACAGCAACTCTACTCACACCCCAACTCTTCCTTTGCACCATCCTTGATGCCCCCACTTAGCCCCCAACCCTCTGTCTTTTGGCAGAAAATGACACATGTCCTTCCACCACCTTTGCCCCCTGTCATTTGACAGGTAGGCCCGGTCCCAAATGACCTCCTAATCACCCCGCCTGCACACTAACGCTCATTTTGCGTGTTCGCGTGAGTCGCCATCTTGTATGAGCGTTGTCCCAAGAACTGAGTGAGCCAAATTTCAGCGAGGGATAGTCCCCCCCAATAATGAGAAAACAAAAGCGCTGGCTTAAAAGTGAGTGCTGACCCAGCATGCATTGCTTTGCTTAATGCCGTTATGAGAGTCCTTAAAGCACGGCAGAGCTAACCATGTTTAAAATGTCATTATGACTGCCAGTGGTGTGCGTGTGGCAACCCCGCAACCTTTCGTTAGACAGGAAGTGACACGCGCGGTGCGTACTTTCCGTGGTTGAGGATGACGGTGCAGTTGGGCCAGCAGTCGTGGTTCACCAGGCACAAATTCGGAAACAGACCAACGCCCACTGCCTGGATGCCTCTTTGATCGCTCACCATAAACCCATTGCAGTTTATCTGATTAGAGAGAGAGAGAGAGAGAGAGAGAGAGGGAGGGAGGGAGGGAGGGAGAGAAGGAAGAAGAGAGAATGGAGAGATGGAGGCGTATTCAAAAAAGGAGAAGGAGAATGAGGATGAGGATGAAGAGGGAGACACACTGACCACTCCGAAGATGTGTGAGATGTCGTCCACCCTGTACTGCTTGCTGTTGCGCGGCCAGTAGTCCAGGAAGTTGTGAATGTCCACCTTGAGCTCCTTCAGGTCGTCCTCCGCCATGTCCGACACGTGGTCCTCCAGGTCTGTCAGGGTGGTCAGCTGCGTGTCCGACGCCACCTCCCCCTCCTTCTCCACCCGCCACAGGATCCGAGCCGCTAGCCTGCGGGACACACACACACACACGCCATCAACACGCTCACACACTGCACGTCCTCTTCGTCCTCCCTCTTCCCTCCTCTCCCTCCCTCCCTCCCTCCCTCCCTTCCTCCTTCCCTCCCTCCCTCTCTCTGTCCCTCCTCCCTCTCTCCCTTTTCCCTCACTCTCTCCCACCTCCCTCCCTCTCCCTCTCTGTCTCCCTCCTTCCTCCCTCTCTCCCTCCCTCTCCCTCCCTCTCTCTGTCCCTCCTCCCTCTCTCCCTCTCTCACTCCCTCCCCCTCTCCCTCCTCCCTCCCTCCCTCTCTCCCTCTCTTTTCCCTCCCTCTCTCCCACCCTCCCTCCTCCCTCCCACCTCGCTCCCTCCCTCCCTCTCTCCCTCCCTCCCTCACTCCCTCCTCCCTCCCTCCCTCCCTCCCTCTCCCCATCCCTCCCTCTCTCTCTCCCTCCCTCCCTCTCTCCCTCCCTCCCTCCCTCCCTCCCTCTCTCACCGGATGTTCTCGTTGGGCACCTTGCCGTAGGTCTTGACGGCTCCGCACTCCTGCTTGTGCTCGCTCCAGCCGGCCCGCTGGCAGGTGCGGTCGCAGTACTGCGCAAACTTGCACTGACCGCAGCGCTGCAGCTTCTGCTGCCGCCGGAAACAGCTGTGGCACACGTGATCCACCATGCTGCGGGGAGAGAGAGGGAGAGAGAGAGAGAGAGAGAGAGAGAGAGAGAGAGAGAGAGAGAGAGAGGGAGAGAGAGAGAGAGAGAGAGAGAGAAGACAATTATAAGGCAAAAAAAATATCCATGTTTTCTCAAAGCAGTGACAGAGGGAGGCGGGGCATTGAATGAGGGAGGAGGGGCAATGATAGAGGAAAGAGTGGCAGTAACAGAGGGAGGAGGGGCAATGATAGAGGGAGGAGCGGCAGTAACAGAGGGAGGAGGGGCAATGATAGAGGGAAGAGTGGCAGTAACAGAGGGAGGAGGGGCAATGATAGAGGGAGGAGCGGCAGTAACAGAGGGAGGAGGGGCAATGATAGAGGGAAGAGTGGCAGTAACAGAGGGAGGAGGGGCAATGATAGAGGGAGGAGCGGCAGTAACAGAGGGAGGAGGGGCAATGATAGAGGGAAGAGTGGCAGTAACAGAGGAAGGCGAGGCAGTGACAGAGGGAGGTGACTGACACAAGCACACACACACAGACACACACACACACACACCCATTCCTGAAGGCAGAAACAAATGACCTTGAGACTGTAAAACACACATGTCCATCAGCGGTGCTCACAGGTTGCTGTACAGGGTGAATGAGGACAGGAACTCGTCTCACTCAAACATGGTCTATCCAATTAGTGCACGGGGTATTTATGGCTATTACAGACCAACTCATTCAAGGTTTCAGGGGCTGATATTGACCCTGTGGGTGCGTTTGCTGTTTATTTGACCCCTGCAGTAAAACTGGAGCGTTTCCATCACGGGACAAAAGGTCCAAAATGTTAGTGAGTTGCGTGGGTGCAATCAATCGTTTTTTTATTCCTCAGTGTTTTTATCTCGCTCGTGAAGCCATGGCAGAACTTGAGCACTGGCTTGGACAGTGTTCCTGCACAGCCAATTTGCGCTTTGATTGAACGGACCCCCAGGGTTTCGGGCAGCCAAGGGGGGACTCCTGTACCTGTTTGAGAATGCTAGAACAGGTCAGGCACAGGTGGACTAATGCGCTGGCCTGCTGTCAGTCTGGACTCCCATCTCATGGGCTCACCACTAATGCAACCGCCAAATACCATAGATAAAAATGCCATGGATCCCCTCCATCAGAGCACCATAGATATCCTGTGACTAAAAACACACCACAAAGCGCTCTCGTTGAAGGGCTAAGGCTGTGGGTGGGTCTTGCAATACAGCCTTTTCATCTCGTCTCTCTGATAGGAGTTTCTCGTTCTCTGTAAGTGACCATTTTGTCATCTTCTCCTCCCCGTCCATGCGGTGGTCCCACAGGGCTCAGTTCTTGGGCCTATCTTTTTTTTACTTTCATACGCTTCCTATTTGTGAGATTAAGAGCTTCACCATTGTAACATGGAAGATACTCAACTGTACCTCTCCTTTAAACCTAATCAGCTAGACGGGTTTCCTTTCTCGCAAGACTGCTTCGCTGCCATTAAAGGTTTGGATGGCTAACAATTTCCTACAGGCAAACTGTGATAAAACCGAACTTCTTATCGGCCCTGATAGCATGACATCCACGGTACGTTTGAACTTCGGCTTGCTAGCAGATCTTATGCAAGATCTCGCTCGAAGAATTCACGAGTCATGCCGGACGAGTACATGAGCCTTGATCGGCGTGTAAAGACAGCGACTCCTTCCCGTTTTTTCATCTTAGAAATATTTGAAAACTTCAAAAAAAAACTGTCATCTCCCATTAAGAACTTGAATCAGTTACCCATGCTTTAACAACAATCCATGCGTTTCACACCGGCTGAATTATTGTATTTCTCTTTTCAGCGCCCTCAACAAATCAGCTGTGGAGAAACTACAATTAGTTCAAAATTCCACAGCAAGTTTCCTCCGTAGGACAAGCCACACAGCTCCCATTATTCCCGCTTTGGCCTCTCTGCACTGGCTACCAGTGAAAAATAGGATTGATTTTTTATAATATTGCCAGTCGCTTTCAAGGCACACCATGACCTGCCTCCCTTTTACATTTCTGATCTCCTGTCCCTGCATCTCACTAGCAGGACTCCTGGGTCACCAAGTGTGTGTGTAAGTATGTGTGCTTATGTCAGTGTGTGCGCACGTGTGTAAATAAGTATGTGTATATAAGTATGTGAGTGTGTGTATGTGTGTATGAGCATGATATGTGAATGCGTGTGTGAATGTGCATGTATCCAAGTGTGGGCAGTCACATGTGCGTGTGCGTGTGTAAGTATGCGTGTGCGTGTGTAAGTGTGCGTGTGCGTGTGTAAGTGTGCGTGTGTGTGAGTCGGTCGGGTCTGTCCCTACTTGTCGAAGACGACGGCGGCGAAGCTGGGCTCAGAGAACAGCACGTCCCCGGCCCACATCTCCTTGGCAGCCCGAAGGCCGCGACCCTTTCCCGGGGAGTCGAACACTTGCACGTTCTCCATGTTCCTGTCGCGGTTCGGAAAGACCCCCTGTGCCCCTCGGTCCTCCAAATCAAACCCCTGCTCATTCCACACCCCCAAGTCGCCCCCCCCACCCGTCTAAAATAGACTCCTGTCTTGGGCCGTACCACCTCCGGAGCAAACGTGGGGGTGGCTGGGGGGGTCCTGATGTGGAGATAGATCAGGGGGGAGGCGGAGGGGCTCTGAGGGTCTCCCACTCTGGGGGGGGGGAATTAGACTGTCCCGTCGGTATTTTTATCGGCCAGCTGTTCCTGTTCATCTGGGCGTGGTCTGCCTAAGCGTTCCTCTACTCTCTCTTTCACTCCCTTTCCTTTCGCTCTCGTTCTCGCACTTTCCCTTCCTCTTGCTCTCACTTTCTCCAGTTTCCTTCTGGACTCCTCTACCTCTTTCTATTTGCCCCTCCTTTTTCTTTCTTCCTTCCCCCCCCCCAAAACACTCAGTTTAGCGAGTTTTCCTTGGATATCTACCCCCCCCCCTTACAGTTTTAATAAAAAGTGTGAATATTGACTTTTTTTAATTAATTCAGCTTTTATAGTAGCCATTCAGTTCTGAGGCTTCCAACTGGCCAATTATCATTTTAACAACTGTCTGCATCTGCATCTACAGTCTGTCTGTGTTTACCTTATTTGTCTGTGTCTCTGTTTCCCGTCTGTGTCTGTGTTCAACATCGGTGTCTGATGTCAGTGTAGAGTAAGGACAGGGAAACCTTTAGCTGAAATGTCTGAGTGAACACAACGAAAAAGCACACAGATTACCTTTGACCTTTTGAGGTCAGAGGTCACCTGCACCTTCCACAGCCTGTGAAAGTCCCTTCCCTCATAAAGTAAGTGTGAGTTTGAGTAAGGCTCAAGTATTTCCTGTTTGGTCTTAAATACAGTTTACAGTTTTCTGCGAACATTGAAACACGAAAAGTGGATAGATACAACAGGCTAACCACACGGTTGGCTCAGTATTCTTTAGCTACAGACTGCACACACACACACACAGACACACACACACACACACACACATGCACAAATGCACACAGGTACTCACCCACAACACAGGGCATCAGTTCTTGCTTCAGTAGACGTAGGACTGTTGCTTGTGTTTATTTCCTGCATGTCTAAACACTGCCATCTACTGGTTGGAAATGTACATTGCAGAGTAGTGGTAGGTGGACCAGATTGGCAGTGGTGGACAGGCTTATTGTCATCACAGACATACATACACACCCCAAGAGCAGCGCCAGATGAGTCACAACATGTGTTTGTCACGTTCTCAGGTAGCAGCAGAATCATTAAAAATCTCATCATACAATAGGGAGTATAAAGATGGAGTAATGTGGGCTGCAAGTTTAAGTCCTGATAGGTGATAGGGGCAAAGCAAACCCAGATACTCAACTTGTGCCCCATCAGTTGGTCACCTTGGACACAGCGCCAGCCGTGAGAATCTCTGGGGAAAATTTCACGTTTAAAATTTTAAATAAATTTGCTTTCCCAAATATATTGTTGCCAATGGCATATACTAGACTTTCAGAAAAACAAAATCAAATATTGCCTAGTTCTGGATGATATTGTATGCAGTATATCCCTGGTAATATTTGGATCATTGCAATTCATTCAGTATTTTTAGTGTATCAAATACACACCTGATTTAGATCCATAAAATATGACATCACACTTTAGACATGCTTTCATACACAGTACTAGTGTGCTAAGTAGCCAGGACTCTGCAGACTGCAGGGGGTGTCTGATTGAGGTGTGAAAGTGCAGTTTCGTTAAGATGGGGTTCCTTAACCACGGGGTGGTCATTTTAAGGGCACTGACTGCATAACTGTGCTAAGCGGGTTGGATAATGAGAGGTTGCCTGCTTCTGTTTTGCTCTAGTAAAAGAGGTACATCTGGTACTCTCCTTGGGTATTCTAAGTACCCAGCTCTGTTTGACAACAAAAGCATTCATGTTTAACGCTGACTCCTTTCTTGCTGAGGCTAAGTGATCTTTTCAATAGAGCCTAGAAACGAGCGTGTTCCAAATATGTGCTCATCTCTCTCCCTCTCTCTCCCTGTTCTACAGCACAAGCACTTTTACCTCTCTCCATCACATGATATGAGCCAAGCTTCACATTGGATGGAGCACATCGCCATAGCAACTGTGACCCACTGTAAATGGCATCAGTGAATTTGTGAATGGAGAAGGAAGGCAGGGTTTTGGAAGATTTCCTGTGTGTGTGTGTGTGTGTGAATGTGCATATGTGTTTGTGTATGTGTGTGTGTGTGTGTGTGTGTGTGTGAGTGTATGTGTTTGTATGTGTGTGAGTGTGTGTGTGTGTTTGTGTCTGTGCATATGTGTGTGTGCATGTGTATGTGTTTGTGTATGTGTGTGTGTACGTTTTTGTGTGTGTACTTGTGGTGTATGTGCGTGCGTGTGTGTGTCGGTGTGTGCATGACTGGGAATTCCAAACTCAAGAGATGTGTGGAGAAAAATTCTAAATGTCCCTTCAGAACACTCTCATCATCAGATGCTGTATCTCAGGATGATATAACTCAGAAGACGTACCTCTCTCTCTCCACCTACACATCACATGATCTGCAAATACATTAATAAATTGTTTTTGAACACTGCAATTTTGTAAACAGGTTTTTTCACAGTCCATCACATTTGGACTAGCAAGGCCAGTAGTTGTGTAAGCACAACAAGACCCAAGTTGGGCGTATATTTGTATTATAGGTGTCTTTCCTGAAGACCTTGACCTCGGTGAGATCAGGCAAGTTTCCGACTCGTATCCCAGAGTAAAGTACCGTTCCAGCAGCGCGGTCAACAGGTACCCTCTCCTGCCGAAAACTCCCTCGCACCTCCCCCCTCTTTCAATCCTGTGTCCCTCTCTTTGCCTCTCTCATCTCTTCATCTTTCACCGCCATTTTCTTTCTCTACCTCCGTTCGGACTTAATTAGCCTGATAAACCAAAGAAATGTCTCAAACAATATGGAATAAGCAGTGTGTCATAAACCATATGGGGGGGGGGGGGGAACTGTGTCATAACCCGTATGAAATAAGCAGTGCTATAGACTATATAAAATCTGTGATCCAGGGACCTTTTTTACTCCCTGCAGTCCCTACAGTTTGAAAGGGGGGAGCCGAGGAAGCGTAGCGATATGGTGGGCACCCGGTGCGTCACTGCTAAGGAACTAATGCAGCAGCGAGCCAAGGAATCCCAGCCTGCCCGAGGTGAGATGAGGTCATCCTCACGCTCCGGTTATAATGTGCTCAGAAGGGCCAGAAACGAAACAGCCCACAAAGAATCCAAGCGCGCATCACAACCACGCCGAAATACTCCAACGCATATTACCCACATACGCAGAATTACTCAAGCACGCATTGCACACACATACACACACACACACACACACACATATGGACACAGAGAAACACTCAAGCACACATTACGCACAGAACTCAAGTGCATTTTACACCCACACACCGCAGTGCTTTTTCAAACGCTACTGGAGTATGGAACACAGGTACATAGACGATGTGGTCCAAAAGACAGACATCGTGTACAGACACCGTGGTCCAGGAAACCGGTCACGTGACGGGACTGAGGCAATGCGGCGGCGGCGCAGGCGCAGTGAGTCTAATCGGGAGGGAGGGAGGAGGTGTTGGCGTGCGCCGGGAGGCGGGACTGAGGTGGGTGTGTGGAACAGCTGATGCTCTCTCCATCATCCGATCGCAGCCACGGGCGACAGCAGCTGCGTTCGGAGCGACCTGCACGCACACCGCCTTCGACAACCGCCCTGCAACCTCCGAACCGGACCGGACCTCGGACAGTCGGCGAACCGGGACCGACCGTGGAAATTGGAATCACGCATCGCCGACGGTGGTGGTGAAACCAGTGAGTACACTAATGAGCGCGGAGCAACTGGACAGGGTGTCAGCTGGTGCAGAAATGCATAACCGTGAAACTGCCTTTTCGTTCCATTTGAAAATATGGACCGCTTCGTTTTCGCTCTCCAACAGACATTGCAGCGGCGCTGGTGATGAGGAATAAAGCTGATGCTCTAGGAGGGAGAGAGAGAGCGAGAGCGAGAGAGGGAGAAAGATATATCTTGTGTGTAGATGGGAGGGAACGCTGTATTTGTTAATATTACCCATCCGAGTGTAAGTAAAGAAAATGACGATGTAAAGATGATGGAGATATGAAAACGTCGCAGTGTGTGTATGCGTCTCTGTGTACGTGTGTGAGAGCGATTGTGATTGTGGCGCGTTCTCTCTCCCGGATCGAGGCACCGCGAGCGGCTGAGCGGTGGTGGTGGTCGGCGACACGCATTATGTAATGCGTTAACGGGGAAAAGACGGAGGAGAAAAAAAAATAGACCCGTTCATTCCTCCTCCCTTGCGGCGTCCTCTCTTCTGTTTTCGCGTGCCGTGTGTTAGGCCACCGTGGGGTCTGTGCGCCAGGATTACTGCCGTCGTATCGCATGTGTGTTTCACCGTGAAATTACAGACTGTGTATGTGTGCGTGCGTGTATGTGCGTGCGTGCATGTGCGTGTGTGTTTTTGCAGTGTGAGTGCATTAGTGTGTGCTTGTGAAACGAGGACGTTGAACAGTTATTTTGTAAGGGATGCTCTATCTACTGTGCATACGAGATGCAGCATGTAGTAAGCAGTGAGTGGGGCGATCAGCGTGTAGTAAAAAACGTGTAATGGGGGCAGTGTGCTGGAGTGGTTGTGTAAGGAGAGCATTGTGCAGTAGGTAACGTGTGAGTGGAGGAGTGTGTAAAAAACAGCAGTGTGTAGTAGTAAGTGTCCCGGTGTGTAGTAGAGGATGTGTAACGTCAGCAGGTGTGGTATCATTGTGGTTCAGTCACGCTGTATTGGGGACGGGTGTGAAAGCCGTGTCTTGGGCAGTGGATATTTTAGACGATCAGGTCTGAGGGGCAGGGAGCTGGGCCTGTGTACAGTGCTATGGGTGGGTGAAGAACTGCGAGCTGTAGCCGACATGGTGAAGGTTACTAAGATACCGTTGCCATGGCATAGGGAACAAGGTAGGATATTTTTAAGAGCAGTGACAAGCTGTACATTTACGGGACTAACTGCGGAGCCTGCAGGGCAGATTTTGATGTGAAGCACGCAGCAGACTGTGTCAGGTAGCGTACTGTGTTGTGTACACACACGGAACATACTACGGATGTTTCCGAAATGGAAGTAGAATTTTCACAGACGGAGCACACGAGGTTTGGGGTGACCCCCATGTATCACTAGAACAGGCTGATTCATGAGAAGGATGCACACACACACACGCACACGTACATGCCCACACACACACACACGTATACGACCATCGCCCTTCTGTTCAGCAATACAAAAATACTCCCCTTCTCACTGCCACGTGCTCTGGCAACATTGTGTGCGTCTGTGCATGTGTGCGTGCCTGTGAGTATGTGCATACCTGCGTCTGTGTATATGTGCGTCCGCAATACGTGTACGGTGCACGCAAAAAAAAATCTTTAAGGAGCGTGTTTGAGAATGTGTGTGTGTGTGTGTGTGTACTTGTGTGTGTGTGTGTGTGAGAGAGAGCATGCGCCCGGTGAGCAGTGTGGAAGGGATGACGTAATGCTTGTAAGACAGCAGAGGAGAGAGAGGAGGCAGATCGTAGAGCGAGGACACATGGCCACAGGCTGGACACCTGGGGGGGGGGGGGGGTGGCAGGGGCAGGGGGTGTTACACTATGCTGAATTTTGGGACCGAGGGGTTAACCCAGACAGCCCAGGCTTCCCAACCCCCTCCCAGCCAGCCAATCAGAGGGCAGCCTCCCTAGGTACAGTGCAGGTGAACTGAGCTAAAGAGAGAGAGGGAGGGAGGGAGAGAGAGAGAGAGAGAGAGGGAGAGTTAGAGAGAGAGAGGGAGGGAGGGAGGTAGAGTGAGGGAGAGAAAGAAAGAGAAAGCAAGAGAGAGATGCAACTACCTGCCATAGCATGCGAGACAGTGTAGGAAACCTGTTCAATGCTGGTGCAAATGCTGCAGTTGCATAAGTCATTCAATTTAATGTATCTATTTTTTGTTAAAATGTATAATTATATTCTTTTGTTAAAATGTATAATTATATCGTTTAATTGCAAATAGCATTTGCACATTATTTGACACCGTACCGTATTGCACATTTTTAATTGTGTGTGTTATGTCAAAAGCATACCATTGGTGTAAGTTTTAGTATATATATATTTGGTAATATATTCTAATGTGTCATGCAGTGAAGCATTTTTTAATTTAAAGAGGGGGGGGGGAGCAAGAGAAGGGGGGTGTGGAAAAAAGCCAGGGAAAGACAGAGTGGCGGAAAAGAGAAATGTTTTTTTCGTCTCAAGGCCGCCATTTCCACTTGTGAGGAGGGTAGTTCTGGGATTAATAAAATCTAATTCAACGACCTCCCTCTCACTTCTCTTAATGAGCTTGTGTGGCAGTTCTGTCTCTGAGACAGATTCACTGGGACGGTGTGTATGGGACAGGTTCACTGGGACAGTGTGTATGGGACAGGTTCACTGGGACGGGGTGTATGTGACAGGGTCTATGTGACAGTGTGTATGGGACAGGGTCTATGGGACAGTGTGTATGTGACAGGGTCTATGTGACAGTGTGTATGGGACAGGTTCACTGGGACGGTGTGTATGGGACAGGTTCACTGGGACGGTGTGTATGTGACAGGGTCTATGTGACAGTGTGTATGGCACAGGGTCTATGCGACAGTGTGTATGGGACAGGGTCTATGGGACAGTGTGTATGGGACAGGGTCTCTGGGGACAGGGTCTCTGGAACAGTCTGTGTGGGACAGAAAAAAAAAACAATTGTCAGGAAAAAAATACACTGCGTTCTATAACCCAGACTTGAACCGCAACAAAATAATTACTCCTGTTTGTTTCTTTGAGCCAAACGTCTGTCAGTGCCTGCCATACGTGTTGTTTATTGATCATATTCACACAAACGTTAGCATCACAAGATTCAAAGTAAAAGTGCTCAATTTGAATGAAAAGTCAAAAACGAGATGTCACGCTCTGGCTAGCTTGCTCAACATGAGTAAATTAAAACAGAAATCACTCCGAAGTTTTTAAAACATATTATTTGCCTGGGTGGCAGAAAATCTGTTTTGATCCGAAGGCCAAAACATTACTTGTAGCCTTTTTCATTCAGCTAATCCCACTATTTCATCCTGCTCCTGTCATAATAAAATTATGAGCGACATACATTTATTGCATTATTATTGTATGTTGGCATATTGTGGTAAAAATAGTTACTTTTATCACGACGCAATTCATTCCAAAGATGCAGCATTCCATGGGCTAATGTGACTAGTCTTGCAAAACTTTGAGAATATTCAGGGGTGGAAACTTTCCATGGGAATTAATGGGAATATAAGGGAATTAACTGGAATAAAAGGCAAATTGTGAAGGGTATTTGTGAGGGTCAAGTCTCTAAAGATGCTTCATTTTTTGTGGGGAGGGGGGCCTACCTCAACGGGCCTCATTTGATGTGTAACCAACTGAGACTTTAACAAAACACAGATATGTGTACATATGGACAGATCTCTCTATGTGCCTCTCTCTCTTGCTTTCTCTCAATCAGCTGCTGTCAATTCATTACATTACATTACATTATAGATTCTTAGCAGACGCTCTTATCCAGAGCGACTTACAACAAGTGCATTACAAAACTCAGAGACAAGCGCTTTACAACATTCCTGCAAGAGAGCTACAATAGGTATAACTTTGCAAAAAGTGTGAATTGTACCCCTTTTTTTTTTTTTTTTTTTTTTTTTTTTTTTAAATATATATAAATTCCCACCCCCCACCCACCTAGTTGTAGATGAACCTAACCTAATTCAAATTCAAATTCAAACTGAACATTATTGGCTTGACAACATGGCAGTTAACAAATTGTGTTTCCAAAGTAGTTCATTTACAAAATAGACAAAGTAGGCAAGCGACAATGTAGACAATGCTGCACACACACACACACACACACGCAAGCATGCATGCACGCACACCTCAGGTTATTGCTGTCTAGTGAACATTTTTGTTTGTTCTCTTCAAACAGGAGTGGGTTTTAACTTGAACGTTTCTTTTGTTATGAAGCAGGGCTTACATAATGTTCAAATTATTTCGAAGAGCATGGCCATGCACATAAATACATGTGCATACTGCATATAATAATTACATATAGTGTACAGCTGCAGGGGTTTGGTCTCCAAAATACAACCCCCTCTGTCTTGGGATATGGTTTTGATTTTCTTTATAAATATTGACCAAATACTGTAACAGCAGTGTAGTGGAGCTCAAATGGCGCTGGTTGGCATTTTTGTGTTGGTGCAGATGTCAGTTTGTGTTTGACTGTTAGTGTGGGTAAGTTGGTGTTAATGTGTTAGTAAAACAGCAAAACTGAAAATAATAAATATGACTTGCGCTCCTTCCCTCCCTCTCTCTCCCCCCTCCCCTCTCTCTCTCCTCTCCCCTCTCCTCCCCCCCTCAGTGGGCGTGGTTACTGGCTGGCATTGTGGGCTGGCTCAGTATGCCGGGTGTGTCCTGCGGGGGGCGGAGTGAGCAGAGCGTGATGGGCAGTGTGGGCAGTGGTGTTGCAGGCGAGCAGGAGTTCGCCATGAAGAGCGTGGGCACACGCACCACCCTCCCCCGAGCCCCGCCCACTTCCCGCCGGGGCCCCACCCACCGCAGCTGCAGCAGCGAGCGCGCCGCCCCCGCCCCCGCCCCCGCCCCGCCCTCCGAGACCACAGAGGGCGGGGCCTCCAGCGATGGGCGGAGCTGCAGCACCGACCGACCCCAGCTCACCTCCGACTCCGCCTCCTCTGCGATCGTCTCCAACGGCGACCGGCTGCCCTCGTCAAACTCCGCCTTCCAGAATGGGGCGGGGCGGAGGGAGGGGCCTCGGGAACGCGTAACCGTGGACACCTGCGGAAACAACGTGGGTCTCGGCAGCGAGAAGACGAGCGGGGGCGGCGGACCTGTGACCCAGTACAGGGAGGGCCCCCCAGTGGCCAAAACCGACAATCACAACCCTCCCAAAATCCTGCCCGTGTCCGGGAAACTGGAACAGGTATGGTGGCGTTGGTGTGGGTGTGGACAGTTCGCGTTTGAAGGTGTATTTTGCGAGTGTCTAAAATAACGGAATACTGAAGCGCTTGTTTTTTTGGAACTTAGAATTCACCAAGCATTCTGATTCCCAGTTCTTCTCAAGGCTGTGTGCCAAGTTAACCATAGCCTGTTTGTCTGCTTCCCCCTAACTCCACCCCACACCACCCCACCCCACCCCACCCTACCCTACCCTACTGTATCCCCTCTACAGAACAATGCTGGATTAGTTCGTCCATCAGCCTTCAAGCCAGTGGTGCCCAAGAGCTTCCACTCCATGCAGAACCTAGTGGGACAGAGTGGGGGGGCCGGTGGAGGGGGGCGCAACGTTGCAGGCGGCGGGGGCGGGGCCGCAGGCGGAGGCGGCGCAGGGAGCGGTGCTCCCCCGGCGCCGGGGGCCCACGGGGAGCAGGACAGCCCCGGAGGGGGCGGTGGCGGGGGCGGAGGCGGCGGCGGCGCGGGGGCCGGAGGGGGCCAGGGGGGCCTGTCGGACTCCGGGCGGAACAGCCTGACCAGCCTGCCCACCTACTCGGGCTCGGGTTCGGGGTACGCGCCCCCCCACGCCCTGCCCCCCCTCAGCGCCTCCACCAGTCACATCAACCGGCTGGGCACGTCGGCGGCGGCGCCCCCCCTGGAGAAACCGGGGTACCAGAACGGGCTGAGCGCCTCGGACAGCGGCCGCTCCTCCTCCGGGAAAAGCTCCTCCTCCTACCAGCGGCTCAGCCACCTGGGCGACGCCCCTCTGCCGCTGCGCCCCTCCCCGTCTTCCGACGACGTCATCCAGGACCTGGAGGACCGCCTGTGGGAGAAAGAGCAGGAGGTGAGGAGACGGGGGTCAGGGGTCATGGTGGCGATAATGGTGAGGATGGTGAGGATGATGACGGTGATGACGGTTATGGTGATGATGATGCTGATGATGGTGGTCATCATGATGATAATGGTGAGGATTATGAAGGTGATAATGATGAAGATGGTGTTGATGATGATGATGATAATGGAGGTGATGATGCTGATGATGAAGGTTATTGATGATCACAGTGATAGTGATGATGATGGTGATGATGATGGTAGTGATGATGGTCCGGATGATGAAGGTGACGATGGCACTCCCGATGAAGGCTAAGTGGCACGCGGGTTCCCCCCAGGTGCTGCACATGCGGCGGAACCTGGACCAGAGCGAGGCGGCCATCGTGCAGGTGTTCGAGGAGAAGCAGCGGGTGTGGGAGCGCGACATGGAGGAGCTGCGGCAGAACTACGCCGCGCGGCTGCAGCAGGTGTCCCGCCGCGCCCAGCGCATGCAGCAGGCCCTGCAGGCCCAGATCGCGCGGCTGCAGCAGGACAAGCGTCGGCTGCAGGACGAGATCGCCGCCCTGCTGGCCCACCGCGAGGACCTGGAGAGGAAGTGCCTGGACTACAGGAAGGAGCAGGCCGACATCCTGCCCCGGCTGGAAGAGACTAAGTGGGAGGTGAGGGGGGGGTTTGTCTGGAAGAGACCAAGTGGGATGTGAGCAAGGGGGTTTGCTTGGAAGAGACCAAGTGGGAGGTGAGCAAGGGGGTTTGCCTGGAAGAGACCAAGTGGGAGGTGAGCAAGGGGGTTTGCCTGGAAGAGACCAAGTGGGAGGTGAGCAAGGGGGTTTGCCTGGAAGAGACCAAGTGGAAGGTGAGGGGGGGGTTTGTCTGGAAGAGACCAAGTGAGAGGTGAAGAGGGGGGTGGGGAATTTGTTTGGAAGAGACCAAGCAGAAGGTAAGGTAGGGGAGGAAGGAGAAAGCTTTTGTTTGGAAGAGACCAAGTAGTTTACTACTTACCTTTTAACCCACATTTATCCGGAGTGGTTAACTGACAAATAAATATTTTCCACATACCGAAAACTGACTGCCCCCCCCCCCCCCCCCCAGGTGTGTCAGAAGGCCGGGGAGATCTCCCTGCTGAAGCAGCAGCTGAGGGAGAGCCAGGCAGAGGTGACCCAGCGGGCGGGGGAGATGGTGGCCCTGAGGGGCCAGCTGAAGGAGGTGTCGGCCCAGCTGCGGGAGAGGGAGGAGCTGGTCCTGGGGCTCAAGGACTCCTACAGCAACAAGAGCCTGAAGCTGGAGCACTGCCAGGGAGAGCTGAAGAGAACCCTGACAGAGGTCTGTCTGCCCCCCCCTCTCTCTCTCTCCCCTTCTTCATTTCACTCTCACACTCTCTATATCCACCTCTCCCTCTCCGACTCTCTCTTGCATCTCTCTTTTTTGCGAGCAGTCACTGTGGAGAACGGCAAGTTAATCTCTCTCTGCCTTTGTCCCTCTCTCTCTGACTCTCTCCCTCTCTCTCTGCCTCTCTCACTCTCTCGCTCTGCCTCTTTCTCTCTCTTTCTGCAGGTATCTCTGCTGAGGGATAAGTTGGGCGGGTTCGAGGCCGAGGTGATGGGCCTGAAGCAGGCTCTGGGAGAGCTGAGTGGGGGCGGAGCGGGCGGTGGGGGCGGGGCTAGGGGCGGGGCCTGGAGCGAGCTGTCCTCCCCCAGCAGCTCCTCGGGCGGCGCCCCCCAGGCCTCGCCGGACAACCTCCTGAGCCTACAGAGCGACGAAGCCAAGGCCCAGAGGCAGGAGGCGGAGCGGCAGGAGGCGGAGTTTAGACAAGCAGAGCGGCGGGAGGCGGAGCTTAGAGAGGCAGAGCGGCGGGATGCCGAACGTCAGGAGGTGGAGCGGCGGGAAGCAGAGCGGAGGGAAGTGGAGCGGCGGGAAGTGGAGCGGCGGGAAGTGGAGCGGAGGGAAGCAGAGCGGCGGGAGGCGGAGCGGCGGGAAGCCGAGTGGCGGGAAGCAGAGCGGCGGGAGGCGGAGCGACGGGAAGTTGAACGGCGGGAAGCAGAGCGGCGGGAGGCGGAGCAACAGGAAGCAGAGCGGCGGGAGGCGGAGCTCCAGGAGGCCGGCGAGCTGCGGCGGCAGCTGGAGCTCCTGCAGGGGGAGCTGCGGCTGGAGCGGCAGCAGCGGCAGAAGCAGTCGCTCACCTTCGCGCAGGAGCGTCACATCTGGCAGGACGAGAAGGAGCGGGTGCTGCAGTACCAGGCGCAGCTGCAGCTCAGCTACGTGGAGACGCTGCAGCGCAACCAG
The DNA here is from genome assembly GCF_013347855.1 of Anguilla anguilla. Lineage (NCBI taxonomy): Eukaryota > Metazoa > Chordata > Actinopteri > Anguilliformes > Anguillidae > Anguilla > Anguilla anguilla. The sequence continues at coordinate 43,004,604 of NC_049210.1, read as the reverse complement.
GCCCTGGAGCTGCGCATGGGCCAGCTCCACGACAAGCTGACCTCCTCCACCTCCCCTGCCTCGCCGCCACCCCTGCCCTCGCTCTCCTTGCCCCTCTCCCTCACCCTCTCCCCACCCCCCCCAGCCGAGGAGGAGAACCCCTCCGGCCCCGCCTCCACGCCCAACCAGCTGGCCCCGCCCTGGCCCGCCCACTCCCGCCTAGAGAGGATCGAGTCCACGGAAATATGACTCTGAACGCCCGCCGTCGCATGTCCGCACACACAGACCGCTCCCCTCAAGTTTAAAAAAAAAAAGAAACCCAGATACCAAACCACTCGGCTCTCAGTATCATCCACTAGCATCCACAAAGCCCACGGGGTCTGTCCGAGGAGACTCCCAGACAGGGGGACAGAGACAGACGCCAAGCACACGGACACACAGCCTACACCGTCGCATTAACACACTCACAATCTAACGCCAAACACACCGATACATTAACACACTTACGCTGACACACTCAGAGAGACGTGCGAACACAGACAGACTCACAGTGACACTGGTGCTCTGTCCCCAGCAGCACACAGAGACACCCCAGAGGGCCCAGGATCTCTGACAGAGCCCAGATCTAATGGTCAGGGACTCAGGGCCCTCTCTATACCAGCTGGTCAGAGAGACTGAGGAGGAGGAGGAAGAGGTGGAGAAGAAAAGGGGGCTGGGGGAAAGGAAGTGTGTGGGTGTGTGTGGGTGTGTGTGCGTGTGAGGAGAGAAACACTGTTGTGATGTGGAGGGACAGGAGCGTTCTATGTGGGATGGCGGAGGGAGGCGGACTTCTGCGCGCAACTGAGGGGTTGGGAGAGGAACAGAGAATTTCAGGGAGAAGAGGGGGCTTTTGAAAAAGCGTGGGGGTGGAGGTGGACACCGGTGGTCATCAGGAACATGGGAAAGCCAAGCTCCCCATCACCGCCAGTGGCTGCAGTTACTGAAGACAGACACCAGGGGGCAGTGCCGACACAGAGCTGACCAATCATACACAGAGACTTGACTCCAGGTCGACTTTTACATTTCCTTTTACATTTTGAACTGTGAAAGCAAACAGGACAAGAGAGAAACCTTGAAAGAGGTTCGACTTTGTTTGTGGATTGCTCTCGGGATGATTTTTGTGGAAAGGAGAGTTGAGGTTAGAGCAGGATGGCGGGTCTATGAAGCTGCTTCAGTATGTAAAGGCAGCAGAGACTGAGGTGCTACAGACATAAATATCTGTACTGTAGGGAATGAGTGTGTGTGTGTGTGTATGTGTGAGAGAGAGAGAGAACATGAGAGAGAGAGAAAGAATGCATGTGCTTGCATGTGTGCATACATTATAGTATGTTTGTGTGTGGATGAGTGTGTGGGCATGTGCATGTGAGAATGTAGGCACACATTCATGTATGTGTATTTGCGTGTGTGCGTGTGTGTGTGAATGCCGGTAAGTGTGTGCACTATTGTGTGTCTGTGTGTTTGGAGAGACTTTGGACAGTCAATCAGGGCGGGGCTGTTGGCATTTCTAGAACTAGGGTTTATTTAAAAGTTACAAGAGATTTCTTTTTAAATTATTTAAATGTTTTTAGAAAAAAATTCTAAACACTTACTGGTGTATATCTGCTGTGTGTGTTATTTTCAGTGAAACATTTCATCATTTTTTTTCCTTAAAGGAGAAGTTTAACTTCTAACCTGCTGTCTGCATTCAGGAAGAAGGCTGGGCTGAGTATGACATCACAACCAGGAGCAGCACAGACAACGCCACAGAGAAAGAGCAGGGGAAAGAGTGAGAGAGAGAGAGAGAGAGAGAGAGTGTGAGAGAGAGAGAGAGAGAGGAGATAATGCGGGGAAATTTTGTTTTAAGTTTTGCCAAATTTAAAATGAGAGAGACAATGCATAAGTGCTGCCCCCTCTGGTTGGAGGCTATAATTGCTGCTAAGTACTGCTGTCATGCTCAACTGCAGCCTTTGTAAAGATAGGTGCAATGGACATGGATATAGATATCATTGTTATTTCTGTGTATATATTTATTCCAGTATACTGATATATTGCGTGTGAATAATTTAAGAAGATTATTATTAACGTGAATGAATTAAACAGACATCTCAGCTTTTATTTTTTTTAACTAAGCAAATATATATAAATATATATCAACATAAGTATATTCAATTTTGATCTACCACATGGTACAAATTAAACAAACATATCCAAAAAAAAAAAACTTTTACGTCCATTTGTTTCCTTTTGTTGTTACTCTGAATAGATGTTTTTATCGTGAAGTTCAAGGGAAGAAAATGCTACCAATTGTTTCTTTTTATATTTTATTTTGGTATTTATGTTACTGTAATGGCTTAATGAAAACATACCCTTGTGAATATTCATTTACACAATAAAGACGCAAGTAAAACAACATTACTACATTTCCCAGAATTCTGTGAGTGAATTGGTTCCCTTCTTTTTTGTGATTATTTGCATACAGTCACAGAGAATGCTTGCTGTCAGACCCAGTTCCTATCTCATTTTAGGTTCAAAAAGACTTAATTCTACGTTTATATTTGATAATTATGTTTTGTCATATTCACAAAACCTATGTTAAAATATTTCTTTATTTATTCAATAAAATACTTAATTAAAGAATTAACGTCATTTCCAACTTTATCATTGTATATGCCGTACAGCGTGCTGGAAATATGGGGTTCATTTAGTGGGTGTCAAAATCAGCCATGTACTCTGCGAAATTCTGCAAAATGCTTCCACAGAGATGCTGCAAACGCTTCTGGAATCACACACCGGTTTTGCTACGGTCGATGAAAGATAAGCAAAACATTAAGGTGGTGGTGAAACACGATGATGTAAGCAAACGTTCTGATGTTAACGCCACCTGTTACATTTTGAGTACTCAATTTTTGGAGATTGATACACTGTATACAATGGAAATAGAATTAAGAATATCTTTTTAAGGTTCGTTGTCCGTTTTAAAATTTAAATTTCACAGTACCCCGTCAAAAATCATGAGAACAGGACGAAATATTCTCGTGAGTCCATTCGGAGCGTTGACACAAGGCGTTAGCTTTATGTGCGCGGCTCAGTTTGTCCCTGTAGAGCTGCCTTAGTACTTCCACTGATGCCTCATGCATCTGTCCCACAGGCCACAGGACTGTAGTTCTGTGATCTGTGTTCGTATAAAATCCAGACTGGATGAGCATGTCTGGGAGGCGATAGCAGCCCCTGGTGCAGCAGGACACCACCGATGTGCAGGTCGGTAGCTCGCAGGTAACACCAGCAAGCTAAGTAGCCACATGCTAGGCTACGTTCATAGCTAGCAGCCGCGCTTGTTTAGAGGAAATACAATGGGAACTTCCTAGCTACTGAAAGATAATTACCTTAGCTACCCCGTCTATTGAGCCATTTCCAGACGATGGTTTCTGAGCGAGTGAATGTTAATACTGCACAATCCCCCACCTGATTATCAAAAACTTTACATTTTTTGCTGCACACAACACAATATTGCGATACCAATGCACTACTGAACAATAGCAACTCAGTTGTTGGGTATTCAGCTGGTTTACTAAGCTCACGTTAAAAACGAGAGAGATTTGTGACACCAGATATTGGTGCTTTACGCCAAGGTCTGCAGGACACGGGGACATTTGTTTCGGGAGGGTTTACGATATCATCACTCCTCCACCACCTGCACGAGCAGTGCACTGTCATGGTAACACCGTCTAACCAAAATAGGGCGAAACAGGCAACAAAATGGTCGCAGCATGTTCACATTTTTAAATATTATTTCCTCCGAAGTGTCTTGTTAATCTACTATTAGTCCGCCACGACAAGGTGTCAGAAAACATAAATCCGTCAAGGAAAGAGAAATCTGTTCAGTCAAGAAAAATATCTATTTCGTGCCACCCGGATAGAAATGTCATGAGTGCTACAATCAGGCTTTCAGTGGCTTTTCATGTGCAAAAAAGACTGTCTCTGCAGGCACCCAGTGTGTACTATATAAACCATGAAGGCCACCCCCCTATTGCAAGGGAACTCATTAACTTCCTATTATATTATCTCTGTGTGAAAAGACCCCAGCACAGACGCGCAGGTTGAGTGCAAGTTCATGTTATACTTCATTATGAGGCTGTTTTTGGTCTAACTTATCAAATCGGGGAGTAAATGGTGCTTCAAAAGATGCCGTGATGAAGTCTTACTCGTGTGATCTTTATTTTGTGCTCTCACTGCCCCCATCTCCATCTCTCTCTCCCCGTCTCTCTCTCTCTCTCTCCAGGTTATACATTCTGCCGTCATGGTGGTCAATCTCTGTCTGCCGCACTTTGAGACCAGTGTGCATTGTAACAAAGTACGTCGATAAACTGGAGCTACGCGGTCGCCATTAACTCTGCTGTGCCAACACTTTTCAATTAACACGGCTGAATTATCACTGCTGCCATACACACACACAGCTTGAATGCCATGTGGTTCATAGTGTGTTATGGGTGAAGCGTTTAGCTTCATCTTTCTCTCTCTCTCTCCTCCCTCCCTTTCTTTCAGTTAGGCCAGCATGCCTCTCCCTCAGCCTTGTGATGTTTTTTTAGCTAGCAGCACTGTGTGTATATGTGCGTGTGTGTGTGAGAGTGCATGTGTGTGCGTGTGCATGTGTGTGTGTGTGTGCATGTGTGAGTGTGTGTGTGTGTGTGCATGTGTGTGTGTGTGTGTGTGTATGTCTGAGTGTGTGTGTGTGTGTACGTGTTTGTGTGTGTGTGTGCATGTGTGTTTTTGCATGCATGCTTGCATGTGTCTGAAATAGCCAGAGACCAACGTTTTTGGAATTTTGACAAATGGTGACTTTACTGCTGCACCTGTGTACACCCTACATGTCTGTTTTCCGTTTCCCTCTACCACCCCCCCATCCCCCCCCCAGCTGAGTGCTGACGGCTATGATGTCACAAACCTGCTGTCGGGGGACCCGAGTGTTCGTGGGCGGGGCTTCAAGCTGGAGTACTTCCTGCGGCCGCCGGTGCAGGTGACGCTGCGGTTCCCGGTGCAGGTGGAGGTGTGCCGCGTGGACGTGGAGCTGTGGCCCCCTGGGATGGACCTGGGCCAGGCGGCCCGAGGCCTGGAGGTCCTCACCTCCTCCGCGGCCCAGGACGGGGGCCAGTTCCTGCTGGTGGGACGCTGCAAGGTGAAGGACGAGGTGTCCGTCATCTTCAACGGGCCGCGCCCCTGGCCACGCCCGCCCTTCCCACCGGCCCCGCCCGACGCCCCGCCCGGGGCGCTGGGGGTGGAGTTGTGGAGCCGGGGGCCCAGGTCTCTGGGCGTCGTGACGCAGCTGCGCGTCAGCCTGCCGTATGGGGGGGCAGGGTCGCCCCTGGGGCTGCGGGCACTGGCCGTGTGGGGGCGGCCTGCTCACTGCTGCCCCCCGCTGGAGGTGGAGAGAATAGCGCGGGCTCACACGGACAGCTTGAAGGTGTCTCAGCATGAATCCAGATCCGCCACGCCCTGTCCCGAATCGCTGCCCACCCCAGACCCCCCCGGTGCCAAACCCCCCAATGACACCCCGGTCCCAGAGGAGTTTCTGGACCCCCTGACACAGGAACTGATGTCGTTGCCCATGCTGTTGCCAAGCGGTGCTATGATTGACAGCAGCACGCTGGAGACGTACCAGCGGCAGGAGGCCACCTGGGGGCGCCCTCCCAACGACCCCTTCACTGGGGTGCCCTTTTGCAGGGATGCCCAGCCCCTGCCCTGCCCCCTGCTCAAAGGCCGAATCGACCTGTTCCTGCTGCGGGGTGGGGGCGGGGCTGGGGGCGGGGCCACAGAGGGCCGACTCGGACGTGCGGTGCAGCAGGAACAGCCACGCCCCTCCAGACTCGCCGACCACCCCTCTTCTCTTACTGGGGCCCCACCTGCCCCAGATCCCAGCCACCCCCGGATTTCAGGGGACACTCCCTCACCCCCTCCCGTGGGGCAGGACAGAGGGGTTCAAGGTGGAAGTTCGGACCCTGTCAGGGGGCAGGTGAAGCTATCTGCCCCTGATCGGGGTGTCGCCTCTGCCAGTGGGACAGCGGGGTCGATCCTCTCCAGGAAACGCCCGCTGGAGGTACAGGGGAGAGGGGGGCGGAGCTCCGGGACTGGTGGAGCCCCTCCCCCCTCGGACTCCTGGACTACAGAAAAGAAGTTTCGGGAGGACACCCCTCCCCAGCCTGACTCCTGTGAGTGAGCAGGACCTCCGTGTAACCTGCAGCTCTGCATGATACTCTGCTGTGATTGGTCTCTCTAGCACCGACCGTGCTGTGATTGGTCTCTCTGGCTCAGGCTCGGCTGTGATTGGCCTCTCTAGCACAGGCTATGCTGTGATTGGTCTCTCTGTGTCTGAGCCTCTGTTGTGATTGGTCTTTCTGTGGCACAGGTTCGAGTAGCAGTTCCCATGAGCAGCGTCTGGCAGACAGCTTGGACCAGGCATTGAGCTCTGCCCTTAGAAACCTCCCAGCATTCACTGCTCACCAAGCCGGCAAATCATGTGCCACGGAAAGCCAGGGAGGCGGGACCAATACAGGTAACTCTGCACTCTTAACTGTTAATCATAATGAGCTGAACCTGCACACATTACACTTGTGTGTGTTTGTGAGAGTGCGCGTGTGTGTGTATGTGCGTGTGTGAGAGTGTGCGTGTGTATGTTTGAGTGAAATCTAAGGGAAAATAAAGGGCAGTGAGAATAATTGGCTTCTCTTATCTCTCTCTCTCAGGTGAGAGCAGGTGTGCCCTGTGTGCCTGCCCCCTCTCTCAGTACCCCTCCTGCCCCCCCGCGTTCCGTCTGCCCTGTGGGCACCTGCTCTGCCGCCCCTGCCTGTCCCTCCGAGCCCCCCCAAAACCGTCCCGGCCTCCTCTGCTCTGCCCCGCCTGTAGAGCCCCCGCCCCATCCAGCTCCATCACGCGTGTGCACTTCTGAGAGCTACAGGGACTCACCCCGCCATCACGTGTGCACACTTCTGAGAGCTACACGGACTCACCCCGACAACACGCGTGTGCACTCCTAAGAGCTACATGGACTTACCTTGCCAACAAGCGTGTGCACTTCTGAGAGCTACAGGGACTCGCCTTGCTAACATACGTGTGGGCCCGTGGCAGCACCCAGACTAAGTCCAAGTGCTCTACATTGTACTGTATCCACACCCACTTTCACTGTAAATAAAATAAAGTAAATACAGTTCTGTGTGTGTCTCTCCAATGCTCTGTGCTGACACTACCTACAGAACGCACAGACCAATCCGCTGTCTCTTACAATACCTGCAGAACTGTGCCAAACTGACAAATTTGAACAAACACAACTGCACCACAGTCAAATATAAACACCACAACTGTGTCATACTCAAATTTACACTACAGAACTGTGCCACTGTCAAATTGAAACAACTCAACTGCACCACACTGTCAAATATAAACACCACAACTGTGTCATATTCAAATTTACACTACAGAACTGTGCCACTGTCAAATTGAAACAACTCAACTGCACCACACTCAAATTTAAACAGCACAGCTGTGTCATACTCAAATTTAAGCAGCACAACTGACACACTCAAATTTAAACAACACAACTGCACCACCCTGTCAAATTAAACGCCACAGCTGCGCCACAAACAGTATGCCCACTTTGGAAAACACCCCTGTGCCGTTACAGTTGCCGTCGGCGCCATCACCGCTGTGGAATACTTCAGTTGCGGTTTGGCTGTGGCACACAGCTAATTATACAGTACCTGTCTCGGCAAACAGAGAGGAAAGGGAGAATATGCATGGCGGGATTTATTGGCCTAAAAAGAATGCACCTGAACCTGCTCAGACAGGCAGATCCACTGCTGCTCCAGGAACAGTGAGCCACCTGGGATTGTGTTCTCACGCTTCAAACAAATTTACCAGTTTGCCTTTCTGTTCCTGCTGATGGATGCCCTGGGCGTGTGGTCCTGCGACGTTTTGGACCAAACGAGCTCCTTGTGTTGTGGTAGGACTACAGTAGCTTCATTTGCCAAGCTCAACACACACACGCACGTCTTAGTATGGGCTACGGGAATTACATTCGTATTGATATATAAATCCTAAATGGATTAAATCTTAAATCCACACGCAGTGCAGTGAGCCAGAATGCCTGGGGTGATCCTGAGATGGGCGTGGCTGGCGGAAAATGGGCGTGGTGATTGGTGATCCTGAGAAGGGCAGGGTTTGGTGGATGTGGGACGTCCTGTATAAGTACAGACCTGATCGATCTCCTCCCTTCACCCCAGCATGGCACTCAGCATCCAAGCATTGCTCCTGGCCTTGTCCCTGCTCCTCTGGGTCTTCACACTCACCTGTGAAGGTAAGCTCACCTGTTCTTCCCCATTACCTGCTCCTCTGGGTCTTCACACTCACCTGTGAAGGTAAGCTCACCTGTTCTTTCCCAGTACCTGCTCCTCTGGGTCTTCACACTCACCTGTGAAGGTGAGCTCACCTGTTCTGTCCGCATGCTGCCCCTCTGCATCCTCACTCTGTGAATGCTGGGTCACCTTGAGTAGCTTGAGACACTAGCCGCGATTCATGTTGTCTTAGTTCATCAAGCAGAATTTTCAGCGAATTTTAAACTTTAAGGGATGTGCTGATGAGGGACTTTGTGAGAATGTTGAGTGAACAGCAGTGGGTGAGAGATTATGAAGTGCCACTGTGGATTTGATTGATTGACTTACTTGGGTGTGCCAGAATCTGATTTCAGCACACTGACAGACCATAATTATTCCTGGATTTATTAGTTAACCAAAGTCATGTAAACAAGTGTACCTGCGTAGCCAAGAAGCACTACGGGCAGCTGTCTTCGTGGGACCAGAAAAGGGTTCAGACGGCACTGACGAATTTTGCCGCCGAGGACACAAATTATTTTTTTCCCCCTCGATGTTCTGCTTTCAGGAGCCATGCCAAAATGCTGCCTCTACACGGATAGATCCATCACGCCAAGGTTACTGCGGAGAGCGGAGAAGATCGAGGTTCAGAGCAGTGGCGGGTTTTGCGACATCAACGCTCTAATGTAAATATACAGCGGCAGTACGGACAACGCTATTAGAATGGAAAAATCTCAAGCTATCCATCAACAGAGACCCTCTGGCAGACACAGATTTTACTAGCAGTTAAAATTTTATTCTTTTTAAAAAATTTTTACATACATTTAACTGTTTCCTTATAACAGGGACTGTTTTAGATTCAGTAACAAATTGTATTTCCCCGAGTCCACACCTCTAGGTTTAACCCTTTGACATGTATGGTTTTTGGAATGTTTTTTCAAAATTCTCTAAGTCAGTGTTCTAGAACTCCACTGCTTTCAGTTACTGGTAGTGATTGATACATCACCATTAGAATGTTCAGTTAAGAACATTGTAATGACATACTTGTGATCTTAAAGGGTTTAAGCATATGCATGTGCTACGGGTGGTAACGTCCCTGTCCTTCCCCGTTCCAGAATACACGTGAAAGGAAAGAAGTTCTGTGCGCACCTGCCAAAGAAGGAAATCCTGACGAAAATTCTGAAACGCAGGAGTGGCAAAAAGAGGATGAAGTCTCGTTTGGGCATTTAAAAACAGGAAGCAGGCCAGCCACGAGTTGTGGAGGCCACACAACACACCTATGTACCGAAACTGCGCCAGTTGCTTTCTCTGAACTTCCTGCTATCCCACTGACGGCTGGAATCCTGATGATTGTCACTATTTTCTTCTTTTTGCAATTTTTTTTTCTCCAAAATTCTAAGCCAGCGTTCTAGAACTCTATCGCTTTCAGTTACCAGTAGCGATTGTTACATCAGCATTAGAATGTTCAGTTAAGAATATGCATCTTAAACCTATGCAGTGTGTGTGCAGTATAAAGCCCTTTATTTGGCTAGGCATATATAGTATGGACCAAAAGTCTGAGGACCCCACCAAGAACTGATTGTTTTCATTATATATCAAAGGCCGATATAATTGTTAGACATTATGTTTTAATATTGTAAGTCAAAAAAAGCATGTAGGTATTCATTGAAGGGAAAAGTGTCCTCCTTTCATCTTGATTACTGCCTTCACTCTGCTAGGCATTGATTCTGCCATCTTATGTGATACCTCAGCTTCCATTTCATTCCTGCACTGTCTCAACTCCTCCCATAGATGATCTGTTATGTTACTGCTGATGCCTTTTCCCTCTTCAGCTGCTCCCACAGATGCTCGACTGGGTTCAGGTCTGGTGACTGTGGTGGGAATGCCATCCTAATAAGCTCACCCTGTTCTCAGTAATGTACTCTTCAATAAAAAGTGTAACTGAATTATCATAATTGCATTATTCTTTGACAAATAATGAAAACAACCAGGACTTGGTAGTATCCTCAGGCTTTTGGTCCTCACTGTATATAGTTTTAGGTACTGGGAAATAAGTTTGTAGACTGCACTACAAAATTAATTACATATAAATATATTTTACAGTTTTGCTTAATGGTGTAAGACTCTTACGTATTAAAACAAGACAATCTCATGCCCAGAGCAGCACCTGTGTGGTCATTTAAAAGTTTATTTGTGTGTGTTTTTTTTTTTAACAAGACAAGCCACCACGGTGACTCTTGGACTTTGAGGGCTAGACACACGCACAGACATAGCGTACCACCTCTCTTAGCAACCGCTGTTACCAGTGTGCCAGTTCACAACAACCTTACAGCTTACAGCCCAGGAATGCCACAGTAAATTTGTACCTCAACTGTGGATGATTTTTTTTTTTTTTTTTAAAGAGGCTTTAAATCGTTAAATACACAGAACTACATTCACAGGAGTGTGATAAAAACCTGAGTGGGTTGCGTAAGCTGTGTACAAGCTCGTTTCTGCGCGTTTCTTTCGGTTAAACAAAAGAAAAATCTCTCGGATAGACAGGGGACACTCAGTCGTCAGGAATGCTGAGGAAGTCAAAGAAGAAGGTTGCTTTCCTGGAAAAGCCACACGTTTGTGAGTAAGCTCACTATGTACTTACTGGGAAAGGTGATTTACTGATAACTAATAACCATGATTCCTTTCATGTTTTAGTACAGAAGTGACTTTTGTATAATGTAGGTCTTTGATCGTTAACCATAATAAAACAAATGCTTAATTAATTTGCATAAGAAAAATTAAATTAGGCGAATCGTAATCACAGATCAAGATTTCACACTGACTGAAGTCACAGGCTTGCAGTGCTGGCCTGAGTGCAGACTGTCACACAGTCACCACACCAGAAGAGCAAGGAAAAAAAAAAAAACAAGGAAAAGCTCAAAAATAAGATATAGAAATCAATAAGAGGTAAATGTAAAGATAAATAAAAGTGCAGCTTCCGCCCTACATTTCTCAAGGCATAAGATGTTGGGTGGAGTTTCTGCCACAAGTGCTGACCCCAGACCAGCGCAGGCTGTTTTTACAGAGCAGGTTTGGATTAAAGGGTGGTGTTGGTAAACTGATCTGGGATCAGCTGTTGGCCAGTGTCCTCTCCCCATGCAGCAGGAAAGAGGAGGAGCTATTTGGGAGGTCTACGTCTCCCGCCCCTGCCCCCCATGCTAGCGCCGCCCCCAAATCAGACACCTCACCCTGCCCGGGCACCGGAACGGACCGCTCGCCCCAACCTGCCCCCGAAGCTGACCCTCAGCTCCTCCTGGCCCCCAGCGCCCCCTCCTGGAGGCAGACAGGTGAACACCTGTGCACCTGAACCACACACACACAGACAGACTGTCCTACTCCTGCTCACCAGCAGAGGGCAGCACCGCAGCAGGAGAGCCATGAAACCTCAGGATTATTAAATTCAATTTTCAATACGTGAGCTGAGCACAGAATGACAGGAATGAACTGTCATGTGACTGCAGGGGGGGGAGGAGCTACTGCAGCTAGTTTATTCACCTCTGTGCATCCCGGATCTGCAGCTGCTGGAGGTGAATCCGCCGGTCATCGACTCGTCGTGCCTGGCGCCGGGTGCGGATCCATGGGAACGGCGTTTCCCGTGGCAACCCCGGAACGGAGCTGAGGGAAAGAGCGCTGCTGCATCTACAACAACGATCGCCATGGCAACGAACGCAGCAAACACAAGTGGACCGACCCGGCCTGGCCCGCGCCTCTCGCACGCGAACGCCGACCCCTCTGCCGTCTCTCCAGGGCCGGGACCGGCCCAGGTGAGGGACCTCATCCTGCTCCACCGGGAGGACTCCAAAAAGGCCAAGCAGGAAGCTGAGGAACTGCGCAGGAAGGTCCTGTACCTGACAGGGCAGTACGAGGACAGGTAAACACACCTGCGTCACTTCAGCAAGGGACACGGAACCAAAACATACTACTAATACTTACTACTACCACTACTACCACTACTACTACTACTAATAATAATAACGTGCATTTATGTAGCCTCTTTCTTGGACTCAAAGTGCTTTAAACTAAAGGCGGGAAACTCACCTCAACCATCAAACGCATTTACAGTGTGTATCCCAAACGGTGAAATCACACCTGACAGTTTTCATGAAACCAATTTGCCCAATTAACTTACAAAGACCTGTCATTACATAATTATCAGACCTCAGATTCCCCAGGAGTTACTGGAACACTGCCTAGCCCCCACCCCCCCCAAAAAAAACCACATCACTCAAAATCCTAAGCCAGGCAAAACTGGCTCTGATCCAAAGGTCTGTCAGAGTTGTGGGGGGAAAAAAACAAGACCATGTGATAACCCTGAATAATTTTTAATTGAGCTCATACAGTTGTTTTTTTCTGGGAACATGTGAAGGCACATTCAGCGCAGCCAATTCCAGAACATTCCAGTCAAGTTCCTTCTGGTTGTTTCTGAGAATTTCTGATTTTTTGCAACACTCCTAGTAAAGTGCGTTCCGGTCAGTTCTTGAAGGTTAATGGCTTACATACGTCACTCTGGATAAGACAAATGCACGCACACACACACACACACACACACACACACTGGCATGCACGCACACACACACACACACAGACACGCACAGACACAGACACACACATCACGCCGAAACACATAAGCGTAAATGTAAAGTAATTCCCGAGCATGAGGTCTCTCTCTGGTGTCCAGGGTGAGGGACATGGAGGAGCTTCTGGAGGCTGTCCAATCGGAGCGTGAGGAGGCGGAGAGGGAGAGGCAGGAAGTGGAGCAGCAGAACTCAGAGCTGCGCAGCTTCAACGCAGAGCTGCGTAGCCTCATCGTCCGCCTGCAGACATGCACAGCTCTGCCCCCCCCAAGGAGGGCCCAGTCCAGGGCCCCGCCCCCTGCCGTCGCCCCCCCACACCCCCGCTCACTCTGGCTCCGGGACAGACTCGCTACCCAAGGACTGGTCCTGGATCAGTTACCTTAGTACCATCGTGGCTGGGACTGGGGCTTGCCATGTTTGGGTGAACTGATCCTAGATGAGCTGTTACAGGCAAAACACCGGGGTGCCACATCATGAGATTTTACTCCCACTTCGACCCATGAACATGACCAACGCAGTGCAATCAGCTTAATCGGAAAACCCTTAATACAAACATCTCACATCAGAAAACACACAACCCCACACCACAAAACCAGGAGCCATGGCTGATTATCTGTAGATTACATAAAAGATTATATGAAACCCGTAACCATGCTGTGAGCACCCCCTGAGTTTTGGGTAAATGGCCTCTCCCACTCAGTGACTTGTGTTGCCACCCTCCATCAGTTCTGGGTAAATGGTCTCCCCCGATTTGTGTTTTATCTCCTCCTTTAGTTCTGGGACAAGTGACCTCTCCAACTCAGTGACTTGTGTCCCCCCCCATTAGTTTGGGGTACATGGTCTCTCCCAATTAGTGACTCAGTCAGTTCTGGAGGAGTGGTCTCTCCCTGGTAGGGGGGTCCACATAGATCTCCTTCAGAGCAAGCAGCAGCTGTAGCACAGGGGTACACAGGGCCGTGAGGACAGGCACACTGTAGTACTGCAGGTAGAAGAACAAGTCCCGCACTGGGAGCACCCCAAAAATGGTCAGTGTACCCCTGCTCAGTGGCGGCAGGCACCTCGCTTGCCAGTAGGTGGCGATGTTGTGGTACATTCTCAGGTCCAGGTCCAAAGTCGCAAGATGAGCCTGAAAAATTAAGAGAGATATTGTTAATTTTGCTTTTATAAAGGTGATGTTCCTGTAGACAGGACCTGACACACACAAAACTTAATGAATGTAAATACCCTAAATACCCAACTGAACCAATGTGATAATTACCCAGAATTCCTCACTCAACCAATGTTACAAATACACTGAATTCCCAGCTGCAGAAAATGGCTTCAGATGTGCAACCCTGTAAAACTCAGCTCCATTCCCTGAAACACCTATCCAGGCTGAAGGTCACAACATAAACTTCTCTTAGCACTACGCCCTCAAAATCTGTTTTGGTGGTGACAAACCCACCAGCTCATCCTGAAACCCGCGGACCGCCTCCTCGACGGCGTTCTCCAGGCGCTGGTACCACACGAGCAACCGCAGCATCAGCAGGGTCCAGGTCGCCGTGGCAACCAGCAGCAGAACCCTGCGGGGGGAGGGGAATGTCGTATGACCTCTGACCCCTGCCCGATCTAAAGTCACCAGTACCTCTACCCACCCTCTGGCTTTAGTTAGTGCAGAACAGCAGGCGTTCGGTTTGAGCTGTGGGTAAGTTAGAAAGAATACAGTTGCTGCTCTTGGCAATTTTTATGTTATTTGTGCCGCATTGAGAGGACATTGTGATGAGGTGTCATTATCATTAGAAGGTGAGCAGCACCGCACACTCAAACCAAAAGCACACTTCTGTTTCCACCGAACTACTGCAGCATTAAAGAACGTTTTTCTTTAAGATAAATACTGTTAGCGAATGGTTTCTGAGTGAAAAGCACACCTCCACGGTGTCGCAGGGGGAAGATGACCGTAATCTCACCACATCTTAATCCTTCTGGGGGTGAGGCGGCTCTTCTGGATGACGTTATCGGCCAGGTAGTAGAGCAGAGTGCCTATCGCACCGATGTAGAGCAGCAGGTAGAGCTGATAAGTGCCGTGTGTCTGCAGCAGCTGAGTCTCAAACTGCTTCTTTATGCTGTCCTGTTAAATGACACATGTACACACACACACACACACACACACACACACACACACCCACGCACACACACACAAACACAACCCACCGAATGTCACAGACTAAGTCACAGTCAGGGAAACCCAGGAGGTTGGTTGACAAACAAATAGCATTAAAAAACACAGATTTAAATGACTATAAAATCATAAAATATTTCTGCCACATTATTCAGGTTATAGAGTGACCTGGGGGGGGGGGGGGGGTGGCGCACCTGCAGATGGAGGAAGTGGGTGTGCCACACAAGCAGGGTGTGGTTCAGCGCACTCTGGGGTCCGTGGTGGACCGGATGTGCCGCAGTAAAGCCATTTACCGCCACCGTGTACCTATGCACACTGAGCAGCAGAGACCCTGCCGGCAAACAAGGTCAAAGGTTAAAGGTCACACTAATATAGGCCCTGTCACAACACAGAGTCTTTATGCTCACTAGACGCTCAAGCTCCTGCCTTCCAACCTGCCTCTTAAAGACAGGAGATTCAACAGAGCGTCCTCAGTAGTGTACTTGTTCACAGGAGGCTAAACACACTCTGATGCAAGAGCAGTAGCACTAGATGCATTGTATTACCCGAGCTGTGAAACATCAGTAGGGGTGGTGTAGTAAAATTACCATGTAAATATTTGAAGATGAGGAAGACGCCGAAGGACACGGTCACGCACCCCAGCCCCAACGTGACGCCCTCCTGACCGGTCAGCCGCATGCGGTCCATCTCCGGCCACATGCTAACCTGTAGGAGACCAGGACCCGGGAGAACAGCCAATCAGAGCAAGAGCCAGAGCGTCCTTACCCCACCTTCCACAGCCAGCCCAGGCTCAATTTAGTCCCGCCCCCTAGCCTTACCCCGCCTCCCACCGCCAGGCTGTCCAGGCTCTCTTTAGCTCGCTGGTGTTTCTCCTGCAGCTGCCTCTGTCTCTCCTGCAAACTGGGGCCTGTGACACACACACACACACACACACAGGGTGATATATATTTTTTGTGACAAGACTCCCGACTGGAATCTTCCTTTCCAGGGTGACGTTGCAGCCAATCATGTGCAGAGTTCAACAGGTGAATGAATGATTGCAATGGCCAACTGCAAACACCAATGAAACAGCAGTAAAGCCCACGCCAGGCCTCAGGACCACCTGCAAGCTATTCCCGTACCTGGAGTCATTCTCAGATTGGCAAGGTTGGGACTGACAGCCTTTTCGGATAACCTTTGACTCGACTCTGAGCTTGACCTGGTGGAAAAAAAAGAAAGAAAAAAAGTATTTGAACCCATAAGGCAGATGGTAGCTGAAATATACACACAATTACACTGCATCCACGCGAGACAACATTAAACCGCATGGAATGTCTTGTATTGAATGCAGTCTCCTGTGACAGTCGCTTGAATGATTGCTCACGTCATTAGATTTGCCTGGGTCCTCGAGATCAGGGGTGTAACGGGACGCATTCGAGGGGTGAGACTTAAAGTCCTTTGCGGGGTCCCGTAGAGGTTCTCCTTCGCGCCTTCTCTGCTCCGACGCCGACGCTGTTTTAGTTCGCGTAAAGCCTCCGGCTTCCTTTGCGCGGTAGCGTTACAGAGGTCCCCCGCGTTGGAGGACATCGTGAATGGTTCACTCCACCGGTCTTTAGTGTCTGTAACAACACAGATGCAACAAGAGCGTAACATTAGCAACAGTATGTTAGGTCATTTAGCTAAACACTCTCCTGTGAAGACACTTATCATCACACAATATCAGAATATATCTCCCAATGGAAAGAAACAATGCAACGGAAAAGTCCGATAAATAGTTTATATATGCGAGAATAGACAATTAAATATTGAAGTATTACATTCGTATTATACATCAGTATCAACGGTGCTGCGGCTGTATTCGGTCACTTTTCGCCAAGAAATTCTGATGAGTTTACCAGCTAACGCTACACAGTTTGAACACTTTAGACAATACTGGCCAAATAACTAGATCAAATATCGCGCAATAATAATAATAATACACAACCACATAACTGTGAAATTTCAGATTACCTTGAGTTTAGATTATTCATTAGCACCGCTCTGTCCACGCTTCCGTCTTTCGCCCTTTGGTCTCTTACAGCGTTTAAATTTGCCTCTGCACAGGCACGATCAGACGCTGGTCGTGTGGTCGGTCTCTATCGCAGACCTGCGTGTCGTCTGATCGCTGAAACGGTGCTCCATTGCTCTAACCTTATTCTTCGGTTCAAACTTCCTGGAGGGTTGTTTTACTACGGATTTTACCAAGCATTGCCGTCAGGTGGCGTGGTTTCCGTTTGCAGGACGGCTTCCAACATTCAAATCAAAATACCATTCCAAATATAGATTTAGCAACATATTTGAAACATGGAGAAATAAATTGTGCATTCCAAAAGCGTTCAGTGAATGATCCATATAGAGCGTTTTTTCAATACGTTAGGATTACAAATGTACTCTTTTTGACAAACATTTTTACCTCATAAAATCACTGACCGTCAAATAATTAGTTGCACGAAAGTCATTTTAAAGATTACCTTGGCACAAATCAGATGACCTGTTTATGCAAACAACAGTCACGTCAGGTTTAATCTCCTGCTGATGAGGCTCTCCAAGTGTAGAATGTGTGCTTTACATCAACAGTAAAGAATGCTAAATTTATTTAATTATACATGAATAAAAATAAATGTCAAAAGGGGGGCACACACCCTATAATGACTTCACACCAGCTGTATTCAACAAAGATTTTAATTCACTTCTATTATTATTGATTTTTTTTTTTTTTTTTTTACAAAAGGGTTGCAATATAAAGCTAACAAAACAATATTTGAAGACGGACATATAAAACGGTTGTATAAATTAACATTTTAATCTGACAGGTGGAGAAAAAGCGGACGCCTTCAATCGGAATCCGGCATGCTCTCCAGCCCAAGGGCGATGTCTCGGAGTTTGGGGTCATCTCTCCAGTGGATCCTGCTGGCCAGGATCACTCCCTGAGGGGAGGGGAAGACAGTGAGAGAGGGAGGGAGAAAGAGAGAGGGAGGGGGGGAAGAAAGAGGCAGGCGGAGGTTGATCACAAAAACAGAAAAGCTACATGACATCATAAATGAAAATCCCAGAACAGCATTAAACATGATCAGTATATACCCGCAAGATGTTCTGCGTTATGGTGATCAGTATTTACCCGCAAGATGTTCTGCGTTATGGTGCTCAGTATTTACCCGCAAGATGTTCTGCGTGAGTGTTCAGTATTTACCCGCAGTACGTTCTGTGTGACCGTGGTCATTTTCTGGTACTTCTCCAGGACGGACTGGGCTTTCTGCAGGACCTTGCTGTACTTCCCCTCCTCCGGATGCTCCCTCACCCTCTTCAGCTCCTCCATCTCCCTCATCTTCTCGTGAGTGAGCCTCTTCAGTTCTGCATGCCCGGCAAACACAGTTCAGCGCGAAAAACATCAACAAATCCAGTAATTGTAAAAAGTGTAAGTCACTCTGGATAAGTGTGTCTGTTAAATGCCTGTAATGTAACCTCACATATAATATTGGCAGTTCACTGATAAAAGGGCAATACAAAATAGATTGAATGGAATTGAATATTCACGGACCAAACCTGGAAAGATTTGGAAATTCTATTCTATGAGTTCAGTGAACTTCATAATGCATTTTATTGATGCATACGTTTTATGATATCACCGGTCATTGTGATTTTTTACTCTCTGTGCATGACTGTGAGAACAATCACATGCTTGAAGAACGTACCAAGCTTCTGTTTCTGCAGCCCAATGATCTGGTCCTGAAGTTCACGTGATTCCTGTAGGAAAAACGCCAGTCTTTCAGGAAAACACAGTCGTACAGTAAAAGTCTGCAGGTGAATTTAACAGGGGGTAGCAGCAAAAGCGCTGAAACAGGGCAGAGGCTGAACAGATTAAACCAGCAGAATGAGACAAAGTAACAGTGAAACTGACGAACAAAGCAACAAAGTAAGAGTGTGACAGAACAGAAACCGAGTGACAACGTAAAAGAGTTACGTGGCGCCACGTGCTCCCACCTGCTGAAGCTTCATTATTTTTGAGCACAGGTCCTGCGTGTATTTGGTTGTTGCCCTCATTGCACTGTGACACAAGAGACAGAAGGAGGTTATGCAGTGTACAGTATATATGCAGCCATGCCCCCTCCCACACACACATACAAACACACACACACACATACACCAGTTCAGTACTCACTCAGCCTCTGTATCACTCTGCTTCAGTTTATCAGAGACAGCCTTCCAGACCTGCATTCTGCAAAGCACATGTTATGACATCATTAATGCTGCAAGCATCTACATTACAGAAATAAAGAATTTTCATTTTTATATACATTACAGCCACAAAATCCTACAACCTGCAAAAAATGCTTGAATTGTTAGATAAAGGCAGCTGTATCCCAGGTTATTCGGCCGTACCAGTCTCATTCTATCCTGAATGAATGTGTGACCCTCACCCCCCAAAAAAGAAGGGGCAGCGTTCTTAGGTCATTGGCGCTACCCAACCAGGGGTTGAACCAGGTTGAACCAATGACTGCCTGCACCTGAGCCGAAGCCACAAGCTAGCCAAAATCCTGCTTAAAAATGCCCAGACACCTGAGTGACATACCCGTTTAAGGATGCACAGGACACCTGCTGCACAGGTAACTCTTCATTACCTGCTGAGGACACACTCACCTGTGCAAGGCCAGTGTCTTGTTGCAGTGACTGATTTTAGCCTCCTCAATCTCATTTTCATATTCAGACCTGTGGATTATACATGTATTTTAGCAACATACCATTGTTTTAGATACTTATGGTCATTTTAAAACACTTCAATTCTTTCAGAGGAAAAGAAAAAAGAAACATACTCATCTTTTTCTGCATCTGAACTTTCTCCATGGATTTTACTTTTACCTGATTGGGTGACAGGAGACATATTACAAACATTTTGAAAATGAATAAGCATGTCAGTGATTCATGACAGAAGAAATGTATGCAATTATAGAGATGGAAAAGCAACCTACTCGCTCTGATTTTTACCATCATTTCAAAGCACTGATTAGACATCTGTTCCTTTATCCTGCAATAAAGAATAAATAAACAGTCAGAAAACTACAGCACAGACTCATTTTGAGATACAGCACTGCATGTATAAGTTACTTAGCTGCCATGACTACATCCAAAATTATATTACCTTAGTATGTCTGTGTTCGAATTCTCTTTCTTTCCATTCGGAACTTCGGGCGCATGGCAACCCATCAACGCCACCTTCTCCAGCGCCAAGGCCACGTCCTCAAGCTCCCCATAGACATCCATAGCGTTTAGGATCCTGGACGCACACTAAGCCACCAAATCAAATGACAATAAAGACGGGAGAAATATCCAGCTGCAGTCGGAAAGTTGCACAACAAATGCATCACCATGCAAATATTGAATGTAGTTTAGTACAATCTATATCTAGAGGCAGCGATGTTCCTCCTGGCGTGTGTTTTGCTAGCAAGCTGATAAACCGTAAACAGAGCCTGATATCTGCTATTCTCCTATCATTATTGACTTATAAGCAAATGCCAGACAGTTTTTACTGCTGTCGACAGCTGTCTGATTAACTGTCAGGTTACATGGTCTGGTAAGCTGGTAAACTCGAAGAAAATTATTTTTTAAAAGTATAGTGTCCACATCCCACTAGCTAGCAAAGCTAGTTAACATAAGCGAATAACTCAACTTGTAAATTCTAATAAAAGGTAAATCATTTCATTTAACGATAGCTCGAAATATGTTTGTTACCTTTCCCCGGTACAGAATAAATCAGATAGTTATTTTTTTCTCTCGATCAGAACAACCAAAAATCTAGTTTTTGCCTTTAGAATACAAGTCTCCTCTCCTGTTAGTTCCGCAGCAGGGCGGTGTGTTTATGACATTGGGCAAACACGATAGGTTGGGGAACGGTCTCGGTAATGACGTAATAAAATATTTATATTTTCATTGGTCAAATTCACGTCAATTCTTGGATGAGGCCTTTTCTGTTCTGTGATAGGCCCTCGCTGCAAACTGAATCTGCCGCCAGGAAATTGTCACTTGTCATATGATCAGCCAATGACAGGGAGGACAGCCAGGTTTCATGATCGTTGCATTCGCAGTGATATTAAAGGTAGAGAGTATATCCGTATTTGCTTTCAGTTTACACTTTGCTTTCAGGGTTGACACTGAGCAAGCGTTGTTAAAGTGGCTAATTGCGAACGCCTTCTCTGTCTTCTACTGCTCTTTACATTTGGAAGACATCTCAGGAGATGCATAGATGTCAGATGAAGGATGCTGATGTTTTATGTCTTATAATGCGCTACTGCTTTCTAGGTGGCGAAGGTTATCTCCATGGCGTTATGCCCAGAAGCTTCTACACGACATCTTCAAGTATTAAAAAGTAGGATGATATCTCACTAACTGCGCTTCAGTCGTATTTTTCTATAGACAATTTCCGATTGACATTATTGGTACAGGTAAGATTAATTTACTAACTTTAGCTGATGAGCTACATGCTCTTGTGAGTGTGCAGTCTATTCTCCTGGTATTTCCAGCATGATTAGTTAATGTTTATTCGAATACAATGGTACGACAGAGGTAAGGTTGTGTTCAAACTGCCAGATACCTCCGTAAAGCCCTGATAGGTGCAGAATACTAATGTTGCTAGCTAGCTGCTGGTAAACAGATCCTTTAAAGATGCTAAAATTGTACCTAAACCGTTTAACAAACAAAAGATAAAAACAGCTCCCCCTTCTGTGCTAATCAGGAATAACACCCAACTGAGGTGTAACCCGGAAGAAGAAGCCTGAGGTCGCCATGGGGAGTAAAGTCAGTGGCAAGATGGCCGCCGCCGGTAGGGTCGTTCAGGTAAATGTGCGACTCAAAGTAGCCAAATTCTTCATGTGTCATCAGTCAAACAGGGTACCAGAATGTGCATTTTATTCCCGTTGACTGAATATAAACCAACGGGGTCTATAATTTGCTTAAATGTTGTCATGACATACGGGAAATGTTTAACGTCCTTGTAAGTCAGGGAATAGGCACCCAGCAAACAGCTAGCTAGCTAACCACAACCAAGAGAGTAGCTAGCCAGTGGACTATCTAGGCAACTGAATAAAAGTAGGGTGTCTAACATTTATTAATAGCCAATGAAGCTAGCTAACGAAAGACAATTTATAGTCAGTGATTCCACTGTTCTGTTTTCAAATGGGACAAAAAGGAAACACCGAAACTAGTTGTCAGGTATTGGGATGAAAATTTTTCGGACCTAAACATTATGTCAACAAGTGTCCGCCGTGATGATTTGTTCATTGGGGATAATGATAGATAAGTTACATTTTACGTACGGTATTAATGGTGGATAATTACGAAATTGCGGACATTCTAGTCTGATTCGGACTGGCACAGGGAAGCTGATCTGACAGTTAGCTAGGTTTGGGTTATGTCCCCAGGGTAAATCCTGACCTTCCTGTGCATGAGTGATGGCCCCCTTTGAACTCGGTAGCCAGCTATAACTGACCAGCAGGATATTTGCAGTGACCAACGCTGCATTTTGAACTTGCATTTTGAAGTCTAGGGTATACTTTTTAGCTACACCGGTTGTTTCTGGCTTGCTTTTAACTAGCTAATTGCTTCATGAAACATTTTTTTCATTTTGTTTGCAACATAAATGCTCTTAGATCTTTGGTTTGCTGCATCTGTTAGTGGTCAGTGTTTCGTTTACTTTTAAGATCATGCTTTTGTGACAAACCTTCATGATTTTTCTTTCTGTGACATGTTGCTTTCCCTTTTTTGAATATTTTCTTTCCTTAAATATTTACAGGTCGTACGGCCTCACGCACCATTAATAAAATTCCCAAATCGAAAGGATATACCAAGGCCAAATGGTAAGACTGAAACTTAACTGTCAACATTACACATTTATTCACATTTGTAGTCCACAGCTGTGTGGTCTACATTGTAGTATCTAAGACTGCATGTCTTGTGATTGTTAACAAGGATATATCCAAGGATAATCAAGTAGATTTCTGGGAAAATCAGGCTCTTACATGCTGTTAATGGAATGGGATTCATGA
Source organism: Anguilla anguilla (assembly GCF_013347855.1). Taxonomy (NCBI): domain Eukaryota; kingdom Metazoa; phylum Chordata; class Actinopteri; order Anguilliformes; family Anguillidae; genus Anguilla; species Anguilla anguilla. The sequence goes on along the minus strand of NC_049210.1, from coordinate 42,981,428 downwards.
AAGGGTGTGTCAGTGCCTGCAGGTTTCTGTGGTTCCCTTTCAAGGAGTAGCCAATTTTGGATTTGGAAACAAGGTGTGTGGGGTCTTTAGCCAATCACTGGGTTAAATTAAGCACTTGATTGCTGAAAGTCACTGCAACACTGCAGCCCTCCAGGACTGGAGTTTAACCTGCAGTCACTGCGGTCATCTAGGACTGAAGTTAAACCTGCAGCACACTGCCCCCTGCAGGACTGGAGTTAGTGGGTCTTTGTTTTTGTTTCAGTCCAAGAGGCACTGAAAATGGTGGCTGCCGCCTGCCTGCCAGAAACGCCACCCGTGGCGCAGACCTCAGCACCGTTGCCCCCGCCCTCTACGGCGGGGAGGCCCATGGTGACACTCAGCCGGCTGCCTGGCAACCCGGACACGGTTACCACGGTGACGGACTTTCCCCAGAGATACCGCAGGAGGCTTCTGACCATAGAGGAGATGGAGTTCATACAGGTGGGTGCCACACCAGAACACGGAGACAGGACATGGGCTCTGTGAACACCTGAATGGGTGGAGCTGCAGTGGTGACGGAAGCTTGTGTGTGAGAGCCAATTAAAAATGACTTTACTCAGCAACACAAAGGTGAGCTCTGCTGTGGTTGGAGGGTCACGGCCTGTTCCTGACCACAGTGTGCATTCAGACTTCTGGCTCGCAACAGTGACATCGACACCTTCTGCTCCTGGATGCCTGGCGTGTGTGTGCCGAATTGTGTTGCTTAATTGGACTAATTGCTGAATCACCTGTAAGCCTTTCACTGGCGATTTCCTAAACTACACACTGCAGTAAAAAAAAAAAAATTCTTGAGTACTGGTGTGCTGTGCTGCAAAAGCACAGCCGTCAGCTCAGCTTTACCACTCTCAGACGTGTGACTGCAGTCGAGCAGAGTGACCCTGGGGCCAGTTCATTATGAGGACAGCTAGCACACTGGAGCAACTGGAATGGATTGCACTGACTGCTGTAAAACTGAGCTCTAATCCCATTCTGTTTGTCTTTGTGCAGCGTGGTGGACCTGAATGAGGGGAAGATCCAGTGTAAATCTACCAAAGTCCTTATCTGTGGAAGTCTGTTTGTGTCTGGGGAGCCCAACCCATCGTCGTGGGCGCACTGCGTTGTATATTATGGCAGAATATAAATAAAATAATTTAATTTCTGGGGGAAATTTATACACAGTTTATTTTTAAAGGTGTTGATTGTGGTATTGCTTCCCCCTTCTGAATGCATCCAAGTAAGTGTCTGTCTGTCGCTTCATTGTTATCCCACAGAGTTCTTAAGGGAATATGGAACTGCGTCCTGCTGAAAGTGGAGAGTATATGTCACGTTATTTTACTTTTGCTTAGAGACGCCTGTTGGTGGCAGCTTAGAAGGAATGGAAGGTTTTCTCTGTAACTCTCACAGTAACGCTTTAAATTGGCTTTAAAGCCGATTTTCCTGGGTGTAGAATAGCCATTTCCCCGCACTGGGACTGGAACCCATGACCTCCTGGCGCAGTCTCAGGTGTTCACCATCACAGTACATATATGCTGGTGCTTTGCATAATGTTGCACAATTTACGCTACACCCCGAGAGACAGGGGAAGCAGAGGCTGAGTGGGACAGGAACTAAATCCAGTCTGATTATACCAGCAGCCACTCGCCATTCTGCTGCTGGCTGGTCTGGGCAGTGCAGGGTTTAGTCTGGCTGGAGAGAGAGGGCCTGTGTTCCGTCATGCAAGTGTTTGGACAGAGCTAATACAAGTTGGATCTGTGGGATTTATTTATTAAAATTGTTTTTTTGTTTTTTTTGGGGGGGGAGAGGTTTGGAATTTTTAATCAATAAAAAATGTATAAATGAGTGTGTGAAATGTGTCGTTTTATGATTCGGTTTGTTCAAACTGGTTTAAAACTTTCTTTAAAAAAAAAAAAAAAAAGAGAGAGATTATTTTACACCCTACAGGCCACACAGTACTACAGGAGAGCATGACTGTTTTACACCCTACAGGCTACACATAGTACTACAAGAGAACCAGTGGCTATTTTACACTCTATAGGTCACACGGTACTACAGGAGAGCCAGTGACTATTTTACACCTTACAGGTCACACACAGTAATACACCAGGGCCAGTGGATACTTCACACCCTACAGGCCAGTCACAGTATTGCAGAAAAGCCAGTGACGATTTTATACCCTTCAGGCCACACACAGTACTACAGGAGAACCAGTGGCCATTTTACATGAGAACATATGTAGTATTTCATATGTAATAAGAGCTGGTCTGTTCTTTTTGTATGGTTTATACCTCTGCTACACTCAGCTATTTTGATTGTACTTCACACATTTTTGGGAGGTATTTTGTAACTAAAAACATTTTAGTGTACTTTGCTGGTTTCTGTGCCTTAAAGAGCCTTAGTTGTTCCCACATGCCCAAAAAAGTCTGACCCGTGCCGTACAGGTCCCCCTGTTCCAGAAAGCTGCGGGGAGTCACCGTTCCTCGTCCAGAGCCGGCAGGAAGTCGGCGACGGTGTCCACCACGTAGTCGGGCACGCAGGCCGCCTCCTCGGACGCCGGGCTGTCCCTGTACCCCTGCGCCTGCTCCAGCGTCGACACGCCCGTCAGCGTGAGCACCGTGTCGACCCCGCACGTCCGCCCGAACAGGATGTCCGTCTCCAGGCGGTCGCCCACCATGACGGTGCGGGCGGGGTCCACCCCGAACCGGCCGGCGATGCAGTCGAACATGAAGCGACCGGGCTTGCCGACGACCGTGGCCTTGCGCCCCGCCGCCGTCTCCAGGGCGGCCGCCAGGCTTCCGGAACCTGTGGAGCGGGAGTGGACCAATCACAGCGTGAGAAACTGCATCGCAAAAAACGTGCAGGTTGGCACATCGTGGCACAGAGATAGCTGTGGGGTGTTCTCTGAACATCCTGGCTCCTAAAATGCAAACATACCCTCATATAAAGGCGCAACCACAATAAGCCAGGATTTTTAGTCCAGGTCTACTTAGCTTCAACACTAACCAAACACAGCCATGTCCAGCTTCAGTACTAACCTAGCTTCAGCTGTTTTACAGGAGTAGCCAATTTTGGATTTGGAAACTAGGTGTGTGGACTCTTCAGCCAATCACTGACTTAAATTAAACACTTAGTTGTTGAAAGTCACTGAAATACTGCAGCCCATCAGGACTGGAGTTAAACCTGCAGGCTTTGCGGTCCTCAGGGACTGGAGTTTAAGCTGCTGATGCTGGAGCCCTCCAGTACTAGTGTTAAAGCTGCAGACTAGGGCCGGTTCCGAATTGAGTATGGCTGCTGGAAAATGCCCGAGTGGCAATATTTTAAACCAAAACTGTCACAAGGCATGTATATCCACACAAAAGTGAACAAGTACAGCAGCTTGGAGCACGTTTGGCGATCTACAACAATGAGATAGACGGTTCTGCGCACTAATACTCACAACCTGTACTCAGTCTATATTGTTTATATGAATAATGACGTTACGGTTTCCCTGCAAGCCTTTATTTGCCAACATTTTCAATACCGTGATATTCGTGCGTAAACGCCTGACGCGGGGGAAGCTCCATTTATCTGTAATGCAGTACATTTTGGACTTGAGACGACAAATGCATTCAGCGTTGGTCATTGCAAGACAACGTCCAGACAACGGCTTAATGCAAAACGGGCCAACCTGGTGACACTCTGCCGCGTGGAAGCGGGTGCCAAGGGTCTCGGTCAGTAGCCAGAAACAGGCAGTCGGGATCGCGCAGGTAGCAGCAGGCTTTCGCCAGTTTAAGAAAATTCAGTTTGTCGTCATATCCGACCAGGACCGCCTTGACGTCCGAATCTAAGGGGCAGTCGTATATGGTCGCGCCGGGAATTTCGGGTTCTCTCCCCACAGCAGGCACGCCAGCTTCGTGCAGCTCCGTATACACTCCGTCGCCGCCGATGACATAAACCTTCCCTTGAACCTTGGCCACGTCTCGCAGGTAAACCGCCGAACAGTAAGCCGAGCTCAGGATGTCGCTTTGGACGACGTCACTGAAACCCAGTCGGGAAAACTTCTGCAAATAGCCGTCCCTCGGTCGGGTGCAATTGTTGGTAACGAAGAAAACGCTTTTGCCTCGCTTCTTCAACAAACTCACCACCTCCGGCGCGCCCACTACCGCCTTTTCGCCATTCCAAATCACCCCATCGCAATCGAAAAGCACGCAGTGTTTCGTATAAAGGAGATCTTTTAAATGGGTTCCAAGGAGCCTCAGGCAACCATGGCTTCTAACAGCGCCTGCCATCACAATTAAAGCGCTTTCACCGACTGTCACTCTGTCCAACCCTGTAAACCAGGGGAAATTACGTCACGGGCTATAAAAATAGAGAATGGCGCTTTCTAAACGACCTCTTTTTTTCTACCCGATTACTAAACTAAAGGCACATCGGTAAATAAGCCCATACGTAAGGAAGGTTTATTTGCACCTCAACATCAAGCCTTCGCTTGACATTAATCGCCACGCCCCCACAATGATATCCGCTCACAGTGCTATGGGAGCCGAGCCACGCCTACTCACCGCACTGATCCAATGAAACAGCGGTGCACGGCCCGTCAATTCAGGATGGTTGAGCAAAGCTTAGTCGCGAGCGTTCCGACCACAGCCCCCTAAATACTTTTGGGCTGGGCGTTCGCCATAAAAGTAGCACGTCGCTTAATGCATGATATAAATATGTATCAAATCATTAAAATGTATTAAAAGAAGCAAAGGGATTTGTCAGATTTGAAATATTTTATCCTACCGATCACTGTGTTCTGATTCCTGGAATCCAGCCTTGAGTTGAATAGTTTCGTCTATTGCCAACTCTTCAAAATGATTTATTACGCACTATGCACCTCTGTATAGCCAAAATGCTGCAGATATGAAAGTGAAAATAGTAAAATAATTTAAAGTTAAACAATTTTTTCAATTTAATTGTGAAAATAGTGAAGTTTAAATATAAGTCTAAATGTTTTAACAGCAAATGAAACCGAAGAATACTCACAATATTTCCAGGTTTATTTCTGGATCTGTACACCAGGTATTAAAGAAGAACAAAATACAAAATCCTCAACAAAACAAAAACAATTCAGTTTATGTACAAATATTTATAAACAATAAAGATTTCCTCTTTAACATTTCAGATATTAAATGCTGCTCTGATTGTCTAATTCTGGCTATATAAATTTATGTTTTACTCACAAAGAAAGGTTATTTTTCAAATTAACTGAAAACATCTCAACTGCAGTGGCGGTTAAGTTTTCCTTTTCATCTCAAAAACGAAATACAAAAAATATAGAGAAATTAATATGGTAATTGGAAGAAAAAAAATCGAACCCACATTGAAGATTTCTTTAAAAAGTCACATTTAAGATAAATTTTCTGGGGGTGGTTTAAAATACAGGTACTCTCCTAAAGATTTGTTTCATTAGGATACATTCTGAGCATTCTTTTTTTCTACTACACCTTTGTACAAACTTTGGATAAAATAAATAGGCCGTCACTGAGTCACTGTCTTTGTTAAGAGTCAGTCAGAGCTGCAACTTAAACAGCTTGATAGTCTGCCTTCCCGCTTTACCCCACGTACTGGGACAGTAACGAACATCCTTCAGATTTACCCTGCAGTCAGCTGTTATGTTAAGGACAGTTTAACCAAAAAAAAAATAAAATAAAATAAATAAAATTAAAATAAAATTTACAACAGGAAGCCAGTCAAGGAAACAAAATAAATAAGACTACTGCTACAGACAGAGCAGGACTTGCATTTAGCCGTGTAGCAAACATAGTGAGATGATTTCAGGGCCTGTAGTCACAAAGAAACACAGAGCAAGAATGCTGACTGAGGATCAGTTTCTTCCCAAATCCATATCCTTATCTCCTATGAGTGTGAAGGCAAAACTGGTTCTAGATCAGCACTTTTGAGTACAAGCCCCGGTGTCAGACAATCTCGCTCACAGGTCATAGTGGCATTGCAAAGTGGTCCCGCATTGTGTTTGACATGCAAACCTAGCATCAAACCCAATATAGTGTTTACTGTTCAAAAGAGTTACTGCATTCCAAACAATTTAGACTCCACCCACAGAAACCAGGCCTCAAGAAAGCCACACCCCCTTTATCAACATCTCCACAAAGCTTCAGAAGTAGTGATCTCAGATCAGTTCTGCCTGTTTTTTTTTTTTACCAGTGAAAACTGATCCTACATCAGCACTTCTACTCCGAGACACTACGAATATGGGCTCTGGTCACTAAAGGAGAAAACAAAATAAGAGTGCGCCCCCTGCTGGACAGCAATCAGATCTCAACTTCTGCAACAACCTTTAAGTGCACACAAGTCTCACTGACACTCCAGCAAGCAGCATACAGGCTGTATTTCAGCGAATCAAACAAAAAAAAAAAACAAAACAAAAAACAGAACAATCACTTAATACTTCGATAGGTAAAGCAATGTTTAGTGGTTTTCTTCAGTGAAAAGTCCCATCTAGCATGCATGGATAAATGGTTTTCTGCTGCAGACAATAATGAAGATAAAATAAAAAGTCAAACCGTCATGTCTTTTCTGTACATATTTACAAATTATTGCCTTATATCAACAAGGAATTTCAACAAAATCTTTGAACAGAAATTCACAAGTTTATGAGGTCAAATACTTAACTTTTTAAAGACTACCTGATGATTATATACAAATGCAATTCAGGGGCCACCTGCCTGCATGGGAGGGGGGGGGGGGAATAACCTGCCACAGTGAAAACACCACTGACCTCACCAGCATTCTCCATAGAAATAGAATTACTAGCATGGTTTAAAAAAAAAAAAAAAAAAAAAAAAACCATAAATCAATTTACATAAGTGCTGGAGGGCCACATCGGATTGGATCGAATTCATATATTAATATTAAAATGCAACGCTTCACGTACCATAGAGGCTGCTATTACACTAGTACATTAAGTAATTTTCACATACACATCATTTTTCATAAGGACTTTCTGCAGAAGGGTATTCTGGACAAGCTAATCAAATAGAACTCCACCAATCTAGTAATTCTACAGCTATGCTGACATTCCGCAGTGCCTCTGTTCTTCCTGACCGGGTTATTCTGGCTTCAGGTCCCATCTCAGAATGCATAGATAAATTAAGTAAACATGAATACTGCATAAATTAAACTGCCAACTATGTCCTCTCTGCCTTTTTCTCCTAAAAAGCCCCAAGACAGTACCCACCATGCCCTGTTTCTCAACTGTAATCAGTTGTCAGGAAAGTCTAGAGCTTGCCTTTAGACATCGGAACCAGGCTGCAGTACCGTTTCGCAGGATTGGTGTTCGTTTCTCTAGTACCATGACAAGGGATTGGTGTTCATATCTGTACTGTCATGACGTGTGACTGATGCACGCATACGTGTCTGTGTCTATAGTTACGCGATGCGGGCTTGCTGTTCGTGTCTCTAGTACCATGGACGCAGGACTGGTTTTCAGGACGCCATTGTGACCCGATGTCAGCAAGGAGATGGGGCTGCAGTTTCATGGCTATGTACAGGTGTACACTTAAGATTCAAATAACATCCCTGTCCCCAAAAACAAAAAACAAAAAAAAACAATTAATGGGGACTCATTGGAATAAAGATGAACATGCACATGGCTCAGCTTAGACAGTCAAAATAGTCTTATACACACAAGTCTCTGAGAAATGTAAAACGTGCCCATTGGTTTTTTAGCAAAGTTGTTCAACTGTACACTTTCTACAAAAAAAGGCAACACAATTTACTTACAAGACTAAGGCTAAAGTTGTGATGAGCTTGGCGCAGTCCACTACGTATTCTTTGCAATAAATACACACATAGCTATCCACAAACCAGCACACATTCACCAACACTGTTTCTCAGACATTTTAAACAAAAAAAGAATTACGCACAATAGTTCAGTCACGGAGAAACTTCAAAAGCAAAAAAAAACAAAAAACCAACTTTGAGTAGAAAAACATGGGTTACTGGGGTAGTCACGGTATCAACCTTTGCACTGTTTCAGGGAAGAACATTTTTTTGGGAAAAGCTGTCAAAACCAGTAAGTTAACCATCTGACCGTGATGATTACATTCTTGGAGGGACCTCATTTTGAATTCTGGCCCGTTTCTACAGTGCGGTGTAAAGCTGTGATCTGAGCACTCTGCTCACTTTTCTTGCACGAGCGACCGGGAGGATTTTACTCGTTCTCTGAAGCGTCAATCAAGGAGACCTACGCCTTACAAAAATTAGGCCACAGATAGCACACAGTCATAGTCGCTAACAGAAGAAAATCTCTTGACGTGTCAGTTAATGAATCCATTTTTTTTTTTTAAATGCTTCAGGCTGCCCCAAAACTACGTTGCGCCCATACAAACAGACAGTGAACGTTCTGGATCCAGAAATCCATCACTCATTTGGACATAAGCAACTCCCCTTCCTCGTGTAAGACGTCAAAATGTGCCGCACGCAGACCGATGTCTCCCACAAGGTCTGGCGATGCCGTTCTGTGGTTCTTCCCTCTCCCAGACAGAAAAAAGCCGTAAACCAGGACGTCTCGACGCCCCCAAGTGCGTGCTCGGGAACCCCACGTTCAGGACGTCTCTGCAGGGTCGAATGTAGGGGTTCAACACAGAGAGAACTGGGGCCCTCCGACAAAACGCTACAACCGCCAGTGTCTAAGCACAGCCAATCTGTGACCTGCAAACTCTCACCTTCCAAAGTACCACGTGAAACAACAACAAACAAAACACACATAGGAAAAAGGGGCGGAGGGGAGAGCCGTTTCCATTGGCTGTTCCGCGCGGAAAATGCTGTCATTGGTGTAAAGAAGCGGCGGGGGGACTTTTCCTCTTCACGTCCCAGACGACAGACCATCCACATTTAAAAACTGAAAAAATAAAAAAACCCAAATGGCTATATTTTCTCTTGAGAAATCAAGATTTTTAAAGTTCTATACGATAAAAGACATCACTGATGTCATAGTAAAAAAAATATTTATATATATTCATATATATATATATATATATATATATGTACACATTTACTCTAAATAAAAACTGAAATGTTTTCCAGTGAGTAAAGAGTGTAATGCGTCACTCGGCCTGTAGGGCGGCGTGCTGCTGGTGTAACGAGCGGAAACCGTTGGCCTCGCCGCCGAAGTCCGTGACGGAGACCGCCATTTTGGTGCCGGCGAGGCGGTGGGGGTGGCCGCGGGGCTGGTAGTCCACGCCCAGGTCCGTGACCGACACGTCGTTGGCGAAGGGCTCGGACAGGCCCAGCTTCAGCCGCCGGGGGGGGGGCCGGTCGCGGGCCTTGCCCCCCCGCGGGTCCGCGTGGTAGAAGCCGGCGTCCAGCATGTTCAGGCAGTTGGCGTCGCCGTTGGGCGCGAAGCCCAGAGCCTCGTCCCGCCCCAGCGCCCCCTGGTGGTGTAAGCTCTCTAGCGGCGCGAACCCGAACGCGTCCCCGGGACTACACACGGTGGCCACACTGCCACTCAGAGCTGAGAGGAGAAACAACATCACGCACACCGTTACCATGACATTACAATCATTATTACACCTTTTTTTTACTTGCTGTCGTTGTCGTTACTTTCTAGCCATCATTAATATTGTCATTATGATTCTCATCATTTTTAGGGGTCCAAGAACAGTAGTACTGCTATTGTTTGTTTTCCTGTTTATTATTATTTTCTCCTGCTCCGTCTAAACTGTTCGGCTCTTGCTGACTGCGCTGTGCTCGAACCCCTTTAATTACCGCTAGCATCGTTATGATATTATTATTTTTTTTATCGCTGTCGTCATCACAAACATTACCGTTACAGTGGAGTGATAGCGGTAAGGAATGAGCCGCCTGTAGCGGAACATGACTTCTACAGAGCCCGCTTCTAAACAGAGTACAGAATGTGGGCCGCACTGACCCCCGACCCCCGACCCCCGACCCCCCGACTCACCAGTGAGGTCGCTGGCGGTGATGGAGTTCAGTAAGCTGAGCTGCTGGTCAGCGTTGGGTTCCATCCGACCTCCGACCCCGCCCGGGCACACTGACCCCGCCTCATCCACAGCCAGACCCTCTGCTTCGTCCACCAGCCTGTCCATCAAATCCCTGAGGGGGCGGGACCAACACGGAAACAGGAAGTTATGTTAGACAAAGTACTTTTGTCACAACGCATTTCAACACCTATGCCACCCAAAAGCTCTGTATAAAGTACAGCTGTCAGAGGAAACTGGCAGAGGGAAAAATAAGTAAAATAAAAATGATTGTACATCCACCTTTTTGGAAAATAATATTTTTGGGCGGAAAATGATTCCACAACTGCGGGAAAGGTTAGGGCATGGGGGGGAGGGTAAAAACAGTCAGCCACGCCCAGCTGATCAGGGGTGGGGGCATTTGGGGGGGTGTAAAAACAGCCACTCACGTCACTCCCGGGTAACAGCTGTACTTCTTCTTCCCGAAACGGGTCTGCTGCACGAAGTAGTCGAAGCGCTCCGACTTCTTCCACATGTAGTAGAAGGCCACGCACTCGGCCACGGACCGGGTTCGAACCTGCACGCGGCGGGCGACCGAGGCCCAGGCGAGAACCAGAGAGGAAGCAAAAGCAGAAGAAAGAGGTCACTTCCTGCACAGATTCGGGTCACTTCCTGTATAGAGACTTCCCAGCTAACAGGGCACGTGACATTCTGTCAAGGGAATCATTATTATTGAAAATAGCACCAATAATAAAGCATTTTATTAAAACAGCACTTCTCTCAAAGTACTTCACAACAATTAATACAGCAGGAAAGTACGAACACGGTGTACAGTGATGTGAGCAAATAGAAGTGCCTCCTAGTGAGAGTGTGGTAGGTCTGTCCCACAGCTGGCCTCACCTTGTGTTTCTGTATGAGGTGGAAGTTCTTGTCGTAGATCTGAAGCGCGTGCTCAAAGTTTCGGCATTCGTCCTCCGTCCACGGAAGCCCCTCTTCTGGAAGGACAGAGAAAAAATGGGCTCGCGTTTCTCCACGGGAGGGGGGGGTGGGGAACAGAAAGACTCACTCTCCCAGCATCCCACGCAACTCACCCTTCGAAGACTTCGCGTTGCTGCGGAGTGCATCGTGGGTATTGTAGTTACACTTCATGAGTTCGTACAGCGCCTACAGGACAGACAGAAACACTGACGTGAAAACAGGCTTCCAGAATTAGATTAGAAGGATAAAGAGCCTAAGAAAGAGAGGGAGTGAGAGAAAGAGAGAGCGAGACAGGGAGCAGGAAAGAGAGAGAGAGAGAGAGACAGAGAGAGAGAGAGAGAGAGCGAGCGAGCGAGGCAGAGAGGGAGCAGGAAAGAGAGAGAAAGAGAGAGAGAGAGACAGAGAGCCCAGGTGTTCAGGCGTACCTGCTCGTTGTCTCGTACGTGTACCCCCGCTGCAGCACCAGTGGTCTTCCCCTCAGGCCGTAGCGTGGCCTCCCACAGGAAGTCCCGCACTTTGCTCTCCGCCAAAACGCCGGGCTTCCACAGCAGCTGGTCTTCATCCTCATACACTGCAACACCGCCGCAGGACGTTACACAAACGTTACACTGCCACTACACTGATGTTACACTAATGTTACACTGCCACTACACGAACGTTACACTGCCACTACACGAACGTTACACTGCCACTACACTGATGTTACACTAATGTTACACTGCCACTACACGAACGTTACACTGCCACTACACTGATGTTACACTAATGTTCCGCTGCCAAACGTGAATTATACTAACATTATATCACCATACAGGACATTACACCAACATTCCCTACTATACAGGCCTTATGCTAACATTACACCACCAAACAGGCATTACACTAATGTTACACCACCACACAGGACATTACACAATCATTACACCATCCTACAGGCATTACGCAAACAAACCACGTTGCCCTACAATTCAAGTGACCCCCAAAACTCACCCTTTTCGTTGTCGCGGTAGTGGCACAGGCGAGTTGGGACTTCAGCTTGGTACTCAGACCCCACCATTATCTCCTGCAGAGAGAGAAAAACAGTGAGGGCCAGTTCATCCATGGCCACGGGTTCGAGCGGGGCTGCGTCTGCAGAGAGACTTGCCTTTCTGGAATCTTCCGGGTTAACCCCGTCCTCTTCCCCCTCAGACTCCTTGTCTCCGTCATAAATTGTGTTGGCTGAAACCATGGCAACAAAACACAGTGAGAACACAGAAGCGTTTTTGAAGAAGCCCCGTCGGGTATCGAGTTTTCAGATTATCCGTTAGTTTGAGAAACGGACAATATAATTTGATCTGGCAAACTGGCTCTGTGTGACCATGGGAATGTTGTCTCGTCTCTCTCTGCCTTCCCCCCCTCCCCATTAGCCATTAGCCATGAAAACCACTAGATTCAGAACATAAACACACTTTATGTTCTCCTCGAACCCTACTGCAATCTGCATTTAGAATCCATATTTCAGTCCAGGGTGGACCACTAGCTCTTCAACTCCAGCAGGACTTACATCTGAGGGTTCGAGGGAAGAAGTCGGTGGCCTCGTGTGATGTCACCGAGGGGGTGAGGTCATCTGCCGAAGACTGCGCCTCTTCCTCGTAGTCCCCCGAAAGCAAGTCTTTCGCGATTTCCTCCTGAGGATGAGGACACGCATTACACACACGCACACAACAAACACGCACGCACACACTATACACGCACTATACGTTCACTGTACGCACTCACTCACTCACTCACTCACTCACTCACTCACTCACTCACTCACTCACTCACTCACTCACTCACTCACTCACTCACTCACTCACTCACTCACTCACTCACTCACTCACTCACTCACTCACTCACTCACTCACTCACTCACTCACTCACTCACTCACTCACCTTGTCTAAGGTCATGTCGGGCAGCTCGTCGGGCAGCTCCCCTGACGACTCGTCCATGCTGGACGCGGCCGCCGTGCTGACAGACGCCTCGTAGCGGTAAATCGCCAGCAGCTCCTCCAATGGCATGTTACCTTCCTGTAACCAAGGAAACGGCAGAAACCGCCACAAACACACATTAAACATAACCGCTGTATTATCTTTACTAAATCAAAAGTGGAACTGTTGTGTTCGGTGAGGAAGAGCTGCCACAGGTGCGTAAAGGGGGAAAAAAAGGCATACGCACTCTAATATATTATAGAATATAACATATAATATATTATTACATAAAAGTTGGTACAAAATTACATTACAGTGAAAAAATGTGCGAGTGCTAAGTGCTACACAGAGCTCGGGCAAATGTTTCAGCTACATGCTGCAGTTCTCCGAAATATAAGTTAGTATTATCTTCACCATCCATGTGGATTAAGCTCATACTGTTTCTGATCGTTATTAAGAGCGCTGGGTCAGGAATATATACACCATAGATTTAATCTATTTGGGTTGGCGACTGACCAGCTTTGGAGTCTCAGGGTCTACTCTAATCTGGTGCTTGAAAGTGACAGGATGGTCTGCACTTGTGCCTTCGGCTTTGGTTTGAAGCATCCATCAAACAAAAATGTAAATCAATATTCTACAATAAATAAATAAATATAATTCAACATTTCTTGAGAGACATAAGCCACAGGTGGAAGAAGAGAGAAGTGCTAGGCTACCTTCTCCAAATCGGCGATTTCTGCGCCAAAGTTCTTCTCTCCGTCCTGAATCTCTTCGTCCTCCAGAGTCTGTTCGTCGTCGTATTCATGCACCAGCATCTCGGCCGAAGGATCGAAGTCGTGATCTTCCGAAGACAAAGAGCCGACTGCACAGAAAAACACGCAAGTAGCAACACACTGCGGGTTCGCTGGCGTACTTGGCCTCAACATCACCAATCCTCCATTCAAAAATTAACGGAATATAGGCCTATCCGCATATGAAGCCACTTGAGACTGCTAATGTTGATGTTATTGGTGTCTGGGTCATTCTTAACCGTTTGACACATGGAGTACACATGGAGTTTAAATGAATTACTGCTACGTCAGCATAATAATAATTCATTTTAAAAAAACTAAGATATGAGCATCGAAAATCCATTTCAAAATTTAAATGTGCAATAAACCATTAATCGAGGACCTGTTGATTCAGATCTTCAGATTGGCACATTTAGATGTACTATATGAAGACCAATCTCACTAGCATGTACATATTAAAAATGAAAACAATCTAAATGGACCACGGGCTGGAAACAGTAATCGACAACAGGTAACGTCAGTGATCCAACAGGTTTGCTCCTGTAAAATACTGTAGCTACAGCTCAGTCCAGCGATTTATTTTTATTAACTAACAGCATTTATCAACGGAAAAATTCAAACAAAACGCATAAAATAGACGGCTGGATGAAAAACGTTTGAAATAGGGAAAAAAACTCACCTGGACTCGAACTTCCAAAGGAAGCCTGAGGAAGAGAGAAAAAGGCAACGAATGAAAAACAACATTTTTCCGTAATATTTAAATTCTCCAAGTAGCCTAACGTTTAGGCGACCACAACCACTGTTGCATTACAGCACACAGCCTGCTATGCTGTCAACCCATCATCAGAATTATGAAATAATTAAATAAATATCTGCGCTCCGTTTTTCCGCTAGGCGATGGCTATTTTCACGGATACTTGCTAACCGCTTCGTGTCGGGAGACTAAACTCAATGTCAACGCACTACCTAAATCGCGACATGAAAAATCACGATAAATGCGTCTGATGTTTGAGCCGCGTAAGCGAACTGGCCATAGCGTCGGCGCTCACAATTAAGCTAATCAAGCAGAGCCGAGAGCGACCATAAAAACAAACACTCTTTCGATTTGCGCGGCCAGCTGCAGCGGATTCTCTGACCAACCGCCCGCAAAGATGTCTTCAATATGATCGAATAATAAAAACGCGTTCATCGCAATAAATGCACATAAAAATACATTTTTCCCAACTGGTGGGGTTTTCTCCATTGGGTTGACGAAACATTCTTGCAGTCTACGATACATACGCAGCGGCCTAGCACCGCAGGATCCCGCTATACGTTTACACATATTTCACAATTTTATCCGAGTTAATTTTGCCACCGAAAACAATACAAGACACATATGAACCTTAATTAACACAATCAGTTAAATTAAACTCCATTGTACCGGTTAGAAATTTTTAAAATATCCATTTAAAATCTGATGCTCCTTCCCTGTTTCCTTTCTTACCTCCGCCATATTGGTACCTCTAGGCTAATAAGCGGAGTCCAGCCCGGTACCCGGATCGACTCGGTGGACCAATCGGAAGCTCCGGCTCCGCTCTTCGTGAGAACTTTCAAACTGCGCTGCGGGAGAAGTGCTACGGACAAGAGCTGCATTTCAGATTTAGTCTCACCTTCGTCTCATTTTATCCGTAAAGCCTTGCGGACCTGCAGGTTTTTAAAAAATGTACACCACAAATATGCGGGTGTACAAAGTCAGACTAGATATAGACGAGCAGACGCAGTGTGTTTACAATAACCAGCTCCCGTAGTCTTGCTTAAAGTCGCATAATGTTTTCGGGAAGTTTCATTTAGATCAATGTAACGTGACAGAACTGCATTCCTTGAAAAAATATGACGTAATATGTAGCCTTGTTAAATCATCACACATTCTAGGTAGCCTACTATTAGACATGTGCAGCGGCATTCAACTAACCTGAACCGATTCTGGCTACATTTAAAAAAACATTGCATGCACATTGTTGACTTGCAGGTTACCAGTAGGTTTGGGGAGAACGAGGGAGACATGTCAGTCACCCCAAATATTTTCATATGAATTAACTGATCCTTGCTAGTATGCTTGCGAGAGTTGATGCTTGACATAGTCCAACAGTGCGTCTCCCCCAAAGTTCCAGTGAATCCTACACCTGTGCGTGCATGCAGACAAACACTCACCAATACACTGTGCTGTTGTATGGTGGCTGTGTGTGCTGCAGTGGTTGCATGTAATGTAATCCAACGTGCTGTCAGATACAGGTCTGAAGTATTTGGCCTTCGTTGTTTAAGAAAATATGCGGGCTTACCTGATCTTGTATAACACACGAATCACACGCGTTGTTCACATATCCGTCATATAGACTGTATATCAGCATAGCTACAGAATGTTGAGCTTCAATGCAGTGGCGGGGTGGAATTTCCCTTACAACAGCAGTTTTCAACCTTTTCTGATCCAGGGTCACCCACCCAGGCTCAAAAGCACCCAGGAGAAGCCCATTATAAGTTCAAAAGGGCTATAAAAAAAAGAAAAGTTTCATATTTTGAAATATGTTCCCACTGGTCATTGCATATCAAGTCTGGCCAGTGAGGGGCCCTCTACAGTTACTCTTATGGACCCCCCTGTGGAAAATCCAGGCCTTAACAACACTGATCATGCAACAGTATGGGTAAATGAGGCGATAGGGGGAGAGAGAGAAATTAGCATGCTACAACTGCAAGATTAATGAGGCCTTCCAAATGACACCATGACCTCCTTTGTCTATGTAATGTGTATACTGGTTGCAGAGACCTTTTTGGGGGCAGGTGCTCAAAGTGGGATAAGGGCCCACCAACCTTGAAAAACTGTTTTACTGCACCCAGTTATTGTAGAGAATATATTTTGCCGAAGTGAACGAATGAAAATTAAGGACAGCAAGGATATCAGATCAAAGGGGCACATCGGACTCTTGGAGGGGCAGGTGTATGCAGGTTCTTATTTCCAACAATCATACCTGACTCAATTAGCTAATTAACTGTCACACCAACGCGACTTTACTCTTAGATTAGACTACAGTAAAACATTTCAGACAAAAGAATGGTTCTCATTCATGTCAAGAAATTTTGTTAAATTGCCATATCGCATAAATAATTATTAATTAAATGACTGAAAGCAAATGTCTGAGTGGAATCCTGAAACAGATCTGACTCTAGAAAGCCATATATCCCTGAGAAATGCATTTCAGACTCACGTTCGATATATATCACAGTTTCCTTGCAAAGGTTATATTTTATTACAGTAATTGTTCTCGTAACAGTCACAGGTGTCCAGCTAATGAATCACTATGCAAATCTCTCCTCCCACCAAACTCCTTTGCATCTTGTTCTCCTCAAATAGACTATCTTCGCCGTGCGACTTCCTCTGTCTCGCTCCCCTCCGGCACTTTAAGGCTTGTTTGTGCGTCATACGCCTCACCATCCCTTCTGACTTTGTGAACGGCCCCCAACTGCTGCATACGCCCCACCACACACACGCACACACACACACACACACACACACACACACACACACACATCACGTACATGCACACACACACACTTGCACACGCACACACACTCGCACACACACATCACGTACATGCACACACACACACTTGCACGCACACACACATACACACACACACACGCACTCTTACTCACTCCACCCACACACACACACACATCACGTACATGCACACACACACACACACACTCGCACACACACACACACACACACACACTCGCACGCACACACACACACACTCTCGCACACACACACTCTTACTCACTCCACCCACACGCACACAGACCCCCTCTCAAACTCACGTGCAGATGAGGAATTTAATTTCTAGAGAAACGCAGATGAAAGTATTTTTCTATCTCTGTTTCTGTCGGACCAATAAAGCTCAATTGAAGCTTTATGAGTCAGATGGATTTTTTCTTGTCATGAGTTTAAAAGCTTTTCCATCATGTTTGTTCGTTGTCACGCCTGAATTTAAATTTCAGTTGAGTGTGTGTGAGTGTGTGTGTGTGAGGGTGGTAGAGTGAAAGCTCTGATTATTCTCTCTGCTCTTGTTCATCTAACTCACTGAAAGAAAAGTTAAAATTGGCTTTGTGAAGTGGTTTGGTGATGTCATTCCATGAATAACATTGCGATACGCAGTTATAGCATCATGCATACGGCTGGCCTTTGGCTTTAGAAGCGATTTAAGTTGAGGCACTGAATAAGGGTGACTAATCATCAAGCAGTTCCCTGGTCCCAAAGGCCTCCACGCAAATGCCTGGATTTAGAAGTGTATCCAAAAATAGACAAATCGCTCTAAAAGCAGCCATCAGCAGAAAATACATCGCTGGTAATTATCTTCGTCATTATTGCCATCGTCATCGTCACAATTACCATCAACATCATTATCATCATCTTATTTTAATTTCATCAATTGTCTGAGCTTTGGAAAAAAAAAATATATCCATAGTATTAGGATAAATTGTAAATCCTAGAGGTGAGATTTTTACTATAAGCCCCTTGGGGTTTCTTACCTCTCCTGCATAATCCCTGCTATGTTTGTTGTTACATACTTTTGGTTTATCACTTACTTTGTGCGAATAAATAAATAAATAAAGATTCATCAGCTTAACCTTGATCATCATCTTCATCCCAGCTGGTTTCATCCCACTAAAGATCCTGGTGCTAACCCCAGCAAAGCCCCCTGCCCCTGCCCCAGCAAAGCTCCCTGCCCCTGTACCTGCCCCTGCCAAAGCAAAGCCCCCTGCCCCTGTACCTGCCCCTGCCATAGCAAAGCCCCCTGCCCCTGTACCTGCCCCAGAGAGAAGGAAAGAGGGGGTAATAGAGGGTATATAGAAGTATGCTTCTGCGTTACCCACTGTCAACACTTATGAGGAGCCGCAACACCTTCCACAGGTCGTGATCATGAAAAAATAAAAAATAAAAAATAACGTAGCATATGCTTAGGTAGACTCCCATCTCTTTATTTTACATTCTTTTTATTATTTAACTTCCTAAACATGTGGAAACCAAAAGTCCAAACTTTTTAATATTCTTGGTGTTGCGCATGTTGTATTGAATTCTCTGCATCTGCCGCAAACTAAATTTCTTGTTGGCCTCTCAACACGCCACCAGGTGGCAGTATGATGTCACAGATCGTCTATTACATTCGTTGCCGTAAAATTCTGCTCTCAGGCTAAGTTAAATGCTGGCAGTCAAAGCCAAATGGGCATTTTCGGCGGTGAACTGCGAGTCACGTACTTCTTCCCTGTCAACACAGCGTTCCCGAGAAAGTTACCGGCACGCTATCAGTTGGACACAACGGAATGGTCAGTGCGAGATCAACTTTGATGGAGTACTTTTAACTCTACTTGTAACCAAAATGTAGGAGGCTCAAGTCCTGGGTATGACACTGCCCCTGTACCCTTGAGCCAGGTACTTAACCTACATTGCTGCAGTATATATTTAGCTGTATAAATGGATGCAATGTAAATAGCTGTGCAAGTCACTCTGGGGTAAGAGCATCTGCAAAATGCCAGTGATGCAATGCAATGGATCACGCCAAACGTGTTTTTTGTTTTTTTTACATTCAGCAAACATATTCCCACTGGACCCTTTTTACAACGACCAGCTGAGCAGGTCTGTGCTTTTAAAATCCTACCTAACCCCCTGTCATGTGAGTCTGGCCCCCTTAGATTGCAATGGTGTCCACCTGTCACCTTGCGCCCCCTCACCCACCCACCCCCCACACACCCATTTTCCATCTCCAGTAAAGAAGCTTGTTATTCCAATACTCCGGCCTGTTAGTGATTGTTTCCCCCGTGCTGCTGGAATCCCACAGTCAGACACGTGTTCCACGCATGTGATTGTGGAAGGGTGCCCTCGCTCCAGTCTCTGGCAGACGCCCCCCCCCCCCCCCCCACCCCCCGTACACCCCCGCAGTGAGGCAGGAACGTGCTCTCTGCAGCCGCATGCCGGGGGGCCTGGGAAATTTTAATGAGACTCAGTGAGTGATAGCGATATTCACTCCATAAAGAATAAAATACTGTAATATTCGCTATATAAAGGCAAAAATACTGTAATATTCGCTATATAAAGACAAAAGTACTGTAATATTCACTGTACATAGAGAACAATACTAACACTCATTATAAAAAATATGATATTCACTCTGTAGAGAAACACTGTAACATTCACTATATATAGAGAAAAATACCGATGTTCACTATAAAACAGAGCAATACTGTAATTTTCACTCTATACAGAGAGAAATGCTTGTAACAGGTAAGGAACAACCAGCTGGGAGTGATTATGCAGTTGGCTGTTGCGGCTGAATCTGAGCAGGCAGAGGCGTGTGGATATGGCCTCAGTCTGACGGAGTAGCAACGCTCATCCTTCGGCTGTCGGTGGCGGGCAGGTCATGTGACCGGGAGTGTTAAGACGGGAACACTAACACCGAGGAGACAGAGCGTGTACGTGAGAACACGCGGGTCTGTTCTGCCACACACCGAACGCGTCACACACCTGTGCGATTCTCTGTGGGGATGCTCACCTGCTCTGCATAGGAGGGAAAGCATGACTGTGGCTGAACTGATGATAAACGATAACTGCCTGCAAACTGATTTAAAAAAGGTTCAGAACAAAGGACTTTGGATTAAGGCCGTGTGTTAAATCGATTGGATCTAAGACGGTTTGAAAGGATAGCTGGCATGTTCATGGGATAGCGGCAGTTTCTATCACCAACCTTTAAAAACCTTCTATTTTTCTTGACTATTAATAGGCCTACTTATACAGCATAGACATGAAATACAAAGCAGCATCAAATACAAACATCAATAAGAGTGTGTGTGTGTGCGCGTGTGTGCGAGTGCCTGTGTGTGTTGGTGTCTCCGTGTGCTGCACTAAAATACACCAAAAAGAGGCCGATTCAGTTCTGTAATTGAACCACCTACATCAGCCATTATCCCCCAAGGGCTCCTCTGGCATTACAAAAAAATGTAAAAATAAACATGCCTTTAATGTGTATTTATAGTCAGTGTTGTGGGATAGAGTGAGACATGGAGAAACGCGTGCGTTTCTGCTCGCGCCTGACGAAGTTTCAGCCGCGAGGAACGGCGTTGCGGCGGGGGGGTGGGGGCGAAGCTAAGCTATCGGTCCGCCGCAGGGCTGCGGTCTCGTTTAATTTATGGAAATCGTCTCCGTGCGGCGGTCACGGTCGCGGCGGGCGGCGGGGCGGATGTGAGTGATGAAGCCTCGCCCCGCGGCGCTGACGGCGGTAATTACACGGCGAGGAAGCGCCGGCTTCATTCGGGGCGCTATCGACCAACAACAGCCCTGCCCGTTTCACCGTATTACATCACATACATTTAACAGATGCTCCCGTAAGAGCAGTGGTGATATAGCCTACACCAGGCTAGCATCACTCACAGAACGCCATTAAAGCTCCAGTATAAAGCTAGATGCAAAAAGTACAGAGGCAGTGACATGAGTTTTGTTGTTATGGCTCTGTGGGCTACTCCAGCACTTTGGATTTGAAATAAAACAAAAATATGAGGTTAAAGTTGAGACTGTCCACTTTAATTAGAGGGTATTTACATCCATATCTGGTGATCTATGAATAAATTACAACCCTTTTAATACATATAAAGTAAAAGAACATGATTGACAAAACAAAATTGCATCACTGTCCGAATACTTTTGTATTTAACTCTCGTTGAACTATGCCAACCTTGAACTGTGACATAGTCATGATTGTTATTCATGATTATTCTGCAACATAATTGACACTACCCATAACGCACCACAAAAACAATGTATCAGAAGCAGTGTAATATGTTCAAGTGTCCAAAACGGGGCTCATTTTTAAACTCACTCATTTGTTTTTTTTTTTGTTCCCAGCAACACAGGCTTCAGTGGTGTCTGTTTGTGTCACACTGGGAGAGGAAGCCGAGTATGAGACATGGAGACTGCAGGTTTGATTCCAGTCCAGCAGTATGCTGTAGCTGTGCCACAGATTCTTCGGACACGGCGGATAACTCAGCTCTGTTCCGAACAGTGACAGTTCTGTCTCCCTGCCTTTGGAGCTGGAACATTCCAATCTGATGAATCTGAAAAGTCATTAGGGGAGGAGGGGAGGAGGAGAGGGGGGAGGGGCGTGGTCAAGTACAACACCAAAAACAGACATGCACATCCCATCTCAGGTGCGGGTGCGAATTGAGAAAGTAAGCGTGCGATTTACTCACAGTGCAAACTGGGGAGACCCAACAGAAGGCCCACAGTGGCCGAACGGCATCGGTATTTATGTCTTAGACATTTTCTAATAAACAGGCATAGCTGGAGCAGAGAGCTGTGGGCCCTACTTTTTGTATTCGCCGGTACATCAGTGTTGTAACACTGCCGCCGGAAACTCCCGTCACCAACCAGAATCTTTTGCAATTAAGAAACTCTTGTAGTTAAGAAGCACAGAGGACAGAAGAAACGCAGGAGCCGAGCGTCCGTAGAGCGTAAAGCACCTGCGGTTGTGTCCTCAAGTCCTCAACCCTTATCCCGAGCCTCAGTCGCAGATCTGCCTGCCGCAATTTAAAAAATGTGTCATGCCGATGTTTTACATGGCGGTGAATAATATTACAGCTCAGAGCACGCATTAGCAGCCATTCAAACAGCAGCTGTAAGTGCGTCATGGCCTGGAGTTTCATTACAGTCCTACGCCAAAGGTGAAATGAGGCAGAAAAGTGGGGTTCAGACTAAAGTGGTCGAGTTGTCGTAAGGTTTAAAAAAAAAAAAAAAAAAAAAAAAAAAACCGGTTCGTCTTTGTCTTTCAGTGCCATCATGTTCCAGCATAGTGCTGGTCCATCTGTTACAATTCACAAGTGAAAATTCTCATTCCAATGCGCAGTCACGCTTGTGCCACAATGTTCATTTCTGCTTGCCAGAATCGCTGGTGCTTGATTTTTCCATCTCCAACCAACCACATTCAACAAAATGTCATGCAACATATTACTTTCAGCACATCGGTAATGTATGTAAAACCATGATTAGAAAATGTACTCATTAGCGAATATTGGAACAATTAAAACTCTTGTTGTGGGAGGGATGTGTGAAAAAAAAAAACATTTCAATAACCATGTGACACAGGTAGTCAATACTAAAACCAATGTGACACAGTTAGGTCTGCAGTGTATGGTAGTCATTGGGGCTGGTTTAAAATAAAGGTTTGAAAGGAACGTACAAACTGCACTACACTTTCACCTCAAGCAGTGCTACACCTACCAGCATTCTGGGAACATTCTGTCTCGCTCGGTTTCTCTCTCTCTCTCTCTCTGCCTCTGTCTCTCTCCCTCTCTCAGTTTCTCTTTCATGTACTTGGAGAAAATCCAAGAGGCTACAAAATGTTATCCTGATACCCAGACCCAAAATGTATATTAGCACCTTTTTTGGCACAGATCCAATGAATGAGCAGGCAAAGGTACAAACCCATTGGTTAATTCTGACCAGTCATTTCGGCTGAATCAGTGAGCACTGGTCAGTAGTACTTTGCCAATAAACCCTTGTGATGCAGATTTCATTGGCATTAGTAACTGTTATAATGTCCAGATACATGCCTATTTATTTACTTATTTATTTAAAAAATTTAAATAATAAATTAATAATTAATAATAATAATTGGTTATTATTAACTTAGGGTGCACTCTAATCTGGCAAATTATTGACCTTTAGCGACAGTAATGATGGCCTGTTTCTAGATTATTCTAAATTCTAAACTTGCGTAAGCTTGGCTTGGTGCTCGGATACCCGATATCAAAAGCTCACTTCTCACGGTGAATAAACACCTGCGCATTCAATCCCATCTGACACAGTGCACAGAAAAACCTGCTTGTTTCTAGATCAGATGCATCTCCCCCCCGTGATTGCTCTTCACCCGAGTGAATTCAGAGACGCAGAATGGCATTCTTTTGCTCATACTCACATGTGACCTAAGAACAAATGTCACTGGCTGTCTGTGTGAGTGAGCAGTCCCCTGCAATGTAGAGCTAATATTTTATCAAATATTTTATCCATTTTCTGTACGTGTGTGTGTGTGTATGCCTGTGTGCATGTGTGTGTGTGTGCGTGTGTGCGTCTTCACCCACACTCGTAGAAATAAAGAATATATCGGCGATAAGGTCCAATGTGGTTTCCATAGCAACTGTGATGGGGGCAGTGACGAACAGCCAGGTACGCATTCACAGAACGCCGGGCTCGTGGTACGGGTTCGCCCGCTCCGCTGCCTCAGGTGAAGGGAGGACACGGCCTGTCCTCCTCAGATCTCACCGTCCGTCCGTCCGTCCGTCCGTCCGTCCGTCCGTCCGTCCGTCCGTCCATCTGTCTGTCCGTCCGTCTGTCTGTCTGTGGCACATCGCAGCTCTCTCACTCCCCTGCCCGTCGGACGACCGGCTGATGCACACGAAGAGCGCACCCACAGGCCGAGCCGCTCTGCCCCACTTTCTCTGAGCGCAGTGGGACCCGCGTGAGGGTCTGTCTGAGGGCTCGGGTTCGTCCCGCGTAGTTTGGGTGTGAGACCCGCCACCGGTCCCCCTCCAGCGGCACGACCCGCGTGCCTGGCGCCCACGGGAACCGCTTTAGGCCATCAACCCGCTAAGTGGTTCCCCAGGTCCGAATCGAGGGGAGAGAGCCGAAAAAATCGAAGCGCTCGACAAATAACCTGAGAGAGAGAGAGAGAGAGAGAGGGTGGGGGGGGAGAGGAGAGGGGGAGGGGGACAGAGAGAGACAGAGAAAGGGAGAGAGAGAGAGAGAGAGAGAGAGGGTGAGGGGGTGGGGAGAGACGGGGAGAGAGAGAGAGGGTGGGGGGGTGGGGAGAGACGGGGAGGGGGAGAGAGAGAGACAGAGAAAGGGAGAGAGAGAGAGAGAGGGGGGGTGAGGGGGTGGGGAGAGGGGGAGGGAGAGAGAGAGAGAGACAGAGAGAGGGAGAGCATGAGTGAGAGAGAGGAGGGGGGTAAGAGCAGCTCTCCCTGTTGCAACTGGGGGCACATTTCAATCCGAGCTGCATTGATCACATGACGGTGGGGTTGGGTGGATTTTTTTTTTTCCGATCGGTTATCGGACTGATTCTGACAACCATAGCTCACATTCGTGTGAGACGACCTCAATCTCAAATGAGAAACATCCCCCACTTATCTCTGCCCCTCTTTCCTTCTCTCTTACACACTCACTCTCTCCCTCTCTCTCGCACCGCAGACATACAGTATCTATGGCCAACATTAATCTTGTAAAATTTTGTGCAATTTTAAAATCCCTTCTGGGATTCAGTTTAAATCTGGAACATTTTATGAAGTTATGCCAGTGAGAAAATAAACGCATTTCATGAAACTTCTGCGCCACTGTTCAGAATGTTCATAAAAGGTATGGTGCATTTGCATTTCCTGTTGTAAGTCATCTTCCTGTTATAGGCCAGAGAAGTTGTGAGTGCAGCCGTAGGCGTGTGTAAATGTCAAGGCATTCTTTATGCGCAGTTTTAACCCTCTGAGTTATCCATGCAGGTCAGAGTCGGGCGTGAAACCTAGGTCTGTGTGGTGGGCGTGGCCTTCAGCGAGTGGGACACTGTGCGCGAGGAGGCTGTGTTCATGCGGACTGGGAAAGCAAGGCTTTCTGGGAGGAGCTACCGTGTGCTGTCAGTCACCGAGCCCGTCTGAGCCAATCCGGAGGCTTGCTCTCCGGAGCGAAGAGGTTTGACTGGTTCAGATCCGGTGGTGATTGGTGGTTGCAGGTGGTAGCCCCGCCCATCGTGGAGTTCATGCACTCTTGCCCTCCCTCTGTAAGGTCAAGCGTGCGTGTGTTCGTGCGCATGCGAGTGAGATATTCCACTTTCTTCCCTCAGAAGTTTTGTTTCCGAGTTCCGTTTCACTGTTTCTCTCGGGCAGAATGCGTTTCTCTCTTCCTGAGTGAGACCAGTTACTGCTCAACTGCTTAATCCTTTCAGTTATTTTTTTCCTTTTCATTTATATTTTTGACCCCCTGGTTTCCTTTAGAATTTTTCACTTGTGGCGTCGGGTAGGCAGCGATTTAAACCCACTTATCATTCAAATCGGCTCTTTATCTCAACAGCGCAGTTTAGCTCACCTGTTCCTTTATGTTTTAACTTTCCAGCGTCACACTTCGCTGAAATGTTGTAAAAGAGGGGTGACTCACTCTTGGAGCTGCGTAAGGGGGCGCGACTGAAGCAAGGATGAGGGCCCCCCCCCCCCCCCCAGCGGGGTGTGCAACCCGCCACCCCCCCCACCCCCACCCCGCCTCAGCAATCAGGACCATTCAATTTAACTGCCCCATTAACCCAAGCGAGTGATTCACTGCCACAGCCCTCATTAACCTGAGTGATTGGGATGGCGGGTGTGCCGCCTGCCAAGTTTCCCATACCCATACAGCACCCCGATACCTCAGTACCCCTCAGGGGTTTTTCCCTACAGAAATAACCGCGATGGCCACGGACTCTCAGCCCTGAAGAACATCTGTATCTTCTGACCTCATGTCAACGCATGGAATTCAGCTGCAGCTTCACACGACCACACAATGAAGCCCCAAACTTGGGTTGTTTTTTTTAACGTTTTTCTCCTTTTTCCTGCAAATTTCATCATCACAAATGATTCAGTCCCACAATCAATAATTCTCCCCTCTGGACATTTAGCAGAAATAACAACATCTGATGAATGCGGTCTGATGTAAGTAGCCAATTGCAAGATGCTCAAAAACACAGGCAAAATGGACACAGTACAGTGCAGTGAAAAAGTATCTCTGATTTCATCAATTATTGAATATTTGTTGCACTGAATGCTGATACTTAACCCTTAACCCTTACCATTTTAGTTTTTTTTTAAATTTAAATACACTCCTGCAGTTCTCTGAGACTTTTCAACCAACCATAAACTCAATTGTGCAATAAATATTAAAGTTCCAAGTTTTTTTCTTTCGTTCCGAATGTGTTCTGTAACGTGTGGACGCTTGGCCTAGCATTCGGGGACAGAAGCGGGGATGCTGACTAATGCCTGCACGTTTCCGCGCTGGAAAGTCTCCCAGTAAGCAGGATCCTGACAGCGGAGAGGGCTGCTGGGTAATTAGGGAAAGAGAGACGCGCAGTGGCACCCGCCTGCCCGCTAAAGACTGCATGAACCGGGTGAACAAAAAGTTCACAGTCATAGTTTGTGACTTGAAGCCGCTCTGCCGGATTGGCGTAAAGATTAAATGAAGAATCGGAACGAGGCGGTGTTTTATCCTGCCTAACCTCTGGGTGAAAGCTAATTGAACGGCTGTGTTAACTCCACAAAGAAGAAGCTGGAAAGAGAGAGAGAGAGAGAGAGAGAGAGAGGGCTGTTTTTTATGAATGAGTAAGAATCACGGCGACCTTGGTCCCGGGGCGGGATGGAAACGACTCTTTCAGCGCTCTGTCTGGTGACTGGAGCCCGGCACACGCCCACAGGGTAGACTGAGCTGTCAATCAAAAAAAAACTCACCAATGGGCCCTGCGGTGTGTGCGCGGAACGGAAAACACCGCCAGGCCCCTGCTCGGCAGCCGTCCTTCTCGGAGAGGTGGTTGGCACGGAGACGGTTGGCACGGTACCCACAAGCCCCTGTTCCTCTCTCGGGACAACTGCTAATTAGACATCTGCCAGAGCACCCGTACCCCCACACACAACCCCCTCCCCCCCCCCCACCTACCTTCAGGAACCCTCATTACAGCCCTTTCTCACTGTGGAGCTGAAACTCACCTCCTGTTTGCAACAAAAAAAATCATAAAGCTCACCCTTTGTCCTGCTCTGTACCAGTGTGTGGGCGTGGGGGGAGGGGGGGGTGTGTGGAGAGAAAGTCCTGATTGGCTCACAATGTTCTAGATTTTTGATGTGCGGAGAGAGTTCCATCGACACCCACGGCGGCGAGCGGCAAATAATTCTAAATATCCGAGCGCTGCTGCATCACACGGCCGGCCCAGACTGACCCGCTCACACCCACAGGGTGTAACGAGCGCTCCCTGCATCCCCCGTCGCCATGGTGACGCGCAGGAGCCGAGCGGAATCCTAATCTCCACTCACCGGCGCTCCCTCTCCTCAAACGGGCTCGCCTCCGCCGGTTCTGCGGTGCGTTTGGAGTTTGTGACGGGGGGGGGGGGAGGGGGACACACACCGTACCAGGCACATGTTCTTTCCGGCACACCGTACACCGAATATCGTAGGATCAAACTCTGACTCACTGCGTCGTTCTGGTTCACTATCGCGTTTTAAATGTCTAAAATTCTTTTGTTATGCTCGCAATGTTCACTCCTGGCCCTTTGGGTCTGCCAGTTGTGGTCCGTGCCGGGCACAGTCAAGATTGATTAACCAGACGGTGGGTGAGTGTCACCACACCCAAATCCAACTTTTTACAACAGGATACCCAGCAGCATACTCCCTCTGGCATCTGAGTTCTGATTGGCTGTTGCTGATTTTTGCACCAGTAGCCACAGAATCATCGGGAAACATTGGAAACCGTTAATGGGTAAAGGCCCACACCCACATCCAGCAGCGATGGTTACTACGGTAAAGATTCATCGATACAGTATTACTCCATCTCTGAATGGCCCCTGCCAGCAGGCTGCCCAGGGGTACGCAGTGCAAGGCGGATTTTAGTTCATGATTTTCTGAGCGGTTTATGATTTGTGTTTTGTGTGTACGCGCACACGTTTTCTGCCATTAAAATAAAAATTGAGCGGGTGCTGTACCTCCAGAGGAGGCATGAGAACATAAAATAATTGCATGCTGACAGAGGACAAAAGAGCAGAGAAGTACCCAGCAAGCATTTGGCATTTTGGGCATTCTGTTACAGAGCGACTACAATCCGCTGCAGGAACACCATGAGGACAATCCTTTTTTTTTAGAGGGTAAAAAAGGACAAGTACATTCTTTTATTTTCTGTATTGGCATTATTTTACAGCCTAGTTAAATCTTAAAAGTAATTATCTTTTTTGGGTGAGGGTGGGGGGTTAAGGCTGTACCATGATAATGAAAAATAAATGTTATTCTTTATTATTTTTTTTGGGGGGTGGGGGGGGAGGGTTGTAGAAAGATCACCTCACCCCCTCTTCATTATATTTGATTATTCAGTCTCCCAACGCGGTCACACAGTAGCTTATACCTCACAGCTCCACAGCTGTGTTCAGATGTGCGGTAACGAGCCTATACCAGGAGAATGAACATCCCTAACGGTCTATGTTACGTAATGTTCTTTCTTATTTTCTTGGTGTTCTTTGTCCAAATTCACATCTTTTTTTTGTTCTTTTTTTTTTTGCACACCGGGTCTGTAGCCTTCTGTCTCGAGAGAACAGCTCTTTAGAGAAAGCCCCTTTCAAGTGCCTGCACTTCACTGGAGCAGGTCCAGGTAAGAGGAACTCTCTGGGATTAATGCTCTGCCCACACACAGGATTTGAACCCGCAACCCCCGTCTTCAGTCAGGCTCTTGCTGGGCTACACGTGGCTCCAGCATGTGACTCATGAATTCCTGTCTTTTATTCAGATTTACTTCCATTCTAAGAATCTGGAATTCTAGGCATAGTTCAGAAGAATAGCAAATAACCTTGTACCTGAATACAGTGAGAATCCGGAAAGAAAATATTTTGGGGTTTATTTCCACTTCAAGGCATGTTAGGCTTCACCTTTGCTCTCTCAAAATTCCCTTCTCACACTTAGACTCTCTTTCATCTTCTTGACAGGATGGTCTTTCACTCCCAAAGGTGAATAAATAAGAGTTCCTACGCTGAAAATAACACCAACGACGACAACAGCAACAAAAACAGCGGGACTAAATCAGGGAGCATTATGGGACATCGGTACCCTGCACGTCAGGAAGACGAAGCTGCGTCGGGCAATCCCGCCATGCTAAATTTAGCGCCAAACCCGCCCCCTTTTCCGTGTGTTTACTTCCTGTTCTCTCCTCTGCCAAAATGTGACGGAATGCTTTTTCCTGTGCTGGAAGAGTCCTCCCATCAGCTGATTATTCATTTTTTATTTTTTTTTTGGTTTCTGGATAATTTACAGTCTACTTGCGATCAGATGATCTTGTTGTTTTTCGGCTGACTGATGAGAGAAAGCAGGTGTCAGAGGTCAGAGGTCACAGTTTGATCCGTGGCTGCGTGGTCTTTGACCTAGGAGCTGGAATGGCGACCCAGAGGATGCCAGATTCTGTTCTCGAGTGGGGAGTTTTTTCATATTCTAGATGCAAATATTCAGCATGTGCTTAACCCAATCCCAAAGGGGGGGCACAGGAAGATGGGACTGGCATCCCTGAGACCAGCTCTACTGAGCTCCACTCTCTTCTTTCTCTCACTCTCACGCACACACACACACACACGCAGGCACACACACACACACATACGCATGCACGCACACAAACGAACACACGCACACACACACACACACACAGAAGACAGGAAGTCCTGTTCTATTCCCCCATTGCTGTGGACCTGTCCTCTCCAGGATATCCACTCTTCCTGCTGCACTCCCAAGCCCCCCCCCGCCAACCACCAGCATCCCACCCCAACCAGACCCCCCCAGAACAGGGCTGGGAACCTCCGCTGTGTCAGCTCCCCTCCGTTCCCAGGACGAGAAAAACACTCCCCCCATCCCCCCCCCCACCCCCGTTTTTTGTAGGATTAAAAAAATGTATTTCTATTTTTTTACCCTGTCAGGGACAACCAAAGGCGAATTTGTCTTCCCATTAAGTGCAATTTGAGCTCATAAAATAAATATCTAGCTAAAAAAAGAAAACCTTTTCCAGCCCGCTTTCGCTTAGTGTATCAGCAATAAGAACGTACAGTATGTTCCTGTGAGTGCACTTAAGCCTGCAAGCAAGATGCTGCTATCAGAGCCATACAAAGCAAGGCAATTAATATGATTATGTATTCGTTTCTGAGAACACTGGCATTGACTGGGATTTCCAGCGTCCTGAAGGGTCACGATTTTGGGGTAGTAGTAACTGGTGAGGTGCAGCGGCCTTCTCATGTGGGTCTTTGATATTCTCTCTGGCTCACTCACACACACACACACACACACACACACACACACACACGTGCGAACACACACACACACACACACACACACACACACGTGAACACACGCACGCACACACACACATACACACACACACACACACACACACGTGCGAACACACGCACGCACACACACACATACACACAAGCACACACACACACACCCGCACACACACACACACACACACGCACGCACACACACACACACACACACACACACACACACAAGCACACGACCAGACAGAAATAGACTGCACCTGATCTTTGTTGGCTTGTCAAATGTATGTATTTAAATAAATAAATCTCTGTTTTTCTCTGTTAAGTGCAAGTGGAGTGCCATCTTCCAGTTCAAAGCCTGGGAGAGACAAAGCAGCGATGAGGAAGAAGGCTTTTTTTAACACAGAGAGTCAGAGACAGAGACAGAGAGAGAGAGAAAGACAGACACTGGCGCGGAGAGCGATGGACCCAGACAGAGTCATGCCGTGCTGCGGAGAGAACCAGATATTGATCATTATTTCCATGGTGCCTGTTCATTCATTTTCCACACTGACCTAAATGTGAAAAATAAGGATTCTATCGAGCGAGGCACACCTCCCATCACCCATTTCAACATTCAGTGGGTCGATAAAACCAAAGAAACTCCAATCCTGTCATTCCCCACGACGTATACAGACAGGTATTAATGTCATTTAGACACATCAGCACAGCTGCAACAAAATCCTCACAGTCTCCTCTGCCAGGGATATTTGTGTGTTCTTTTTTTGCATGTTTGAAAAATGGAAATATTAATATAAGTTGGCCGAAGAGAACCACAATGCTCAAAAGCCTGAAGACTGCTGAGTGAGTTATGGGAGAAATATGACTTCATACATCATCTTTAATATGCTTTTCCACAAGGAAGACAGCCTGCCACAAAAAGAGGGTGCAAAGTAAAAAATATTTCATTTAAAGAAAGATGATAAAAGGAGATATATCGTCAAAAGTAAAAAAGAAAAAAAGAAAAGAAAAAAAAGGTTGGAGCACTGGTGATGGGCATGTTCTGTTGCCAAGACAACATTACTGTTCTCTTATTCCTTTTTAGGAAATGTGTGATGATGGAAAGGTCTTATCTTTCCGGAGCCTCGAATCATAGAGATACACAGCAAAGTTCTGTGTAGATGACATCGCCTCAGACGGAGGTTTAAAGAAATCAAAGGTCTAGGGCTTCAACTGGCTGCCTTTTAAGACAAATACAGTTGCTGGCGGTGGCTGCGATTATGCAGTAGAATTACCCAGGTCCTGTCATTTTTTTACAGTACAGCACTAGAGTGACCATGGCTAACCATCCATCATGTTTCCTATTAAAGTATCACTCCACCACCCACCCCCCCCCAACCCCCACAGCTCCCCACCCACCAGCATGCCACAAAACTTTCATCATATGGAACTCAGGAAGTGGCAGCTTCACAGGAAGTTCAGAAATAGCTCACAATCAGGACTCGGTCGTTTTTTTTTTTGGAACCCACATACCTGGTCATGCTGAGATTACTGTTATTACCTGTGTTTGTTCCTGTCTGTGGAGAGGATGGGGCCACCGCTGATTTGGGCCTGGACCTTCAATGCCCCCCTCCCCCTTCCCCCGGCATCACGCGATGAGCCCATCCTGGGACGGAATGGAGAAACGGTTCTGGCCGCTCTTCGACTCCAGAAGGGGCGAGGGTCAAAGGTCGCCTTCCGCAGGAGGGGGGGCGCTCACGCGATCCGCCATCCCCCTGCCCCCCGCATCGCTCTCACGCGCCTCACACGTGCACGGCCCCCAACGCGCTTTCACACACCCCCCCCCCCCACAGGGGGCGGGGCCCCCGGGGTGCGCTGCCCCGTTTCCGTGGAGACCGCCCTGCAGACGAGAAGGTCTTTCCATGAGCTGAATCAGAGAGTGACCTCGCTGGCCAGCGGCATTCTGGGAAATGTTACATCTGCTTTGGTTCTGCCGTTAATGGACTGACCAGAGGGTGTTCAAACAAGTTCAAACAAAGGCCCATTGCCTCTGCTGCAAAGCACATTCACTGACCTGGGAGGCGTGGCTTGTGCAAAGGTCTTTGACCCAGGAGGCGTGGCCTATGCTGAAGTCTTTGACCCAGGAGGCGTGGCCTATGCTGAAGTCTTTGACCCAGGAGGCGTGGCCTATGCTGAAGGCTCTGACCCAGGAGGCGTGGCCTGCGTACCTGGGGATTCTGATCCAGGAGGCGTGGCCTGTGCACCACATCCATGACGTTTCTCAGTGTCAGCAGCTGCAATGCACAAAAAAGGTCTGTAGTCGTGTTGCCATTTTTTCTTTGGTAGGAATTCAAATTTTTTTTTGGCATCAGCCCTGAGGTCAGGGGAGCTCACAGCTGCCACAGTCTGTGAGCTGAATGCCATTGGCTGGGAAACCCCTTATCTGGCCTGGCCCCTCACCACCACCACAGCATTACCACCTCAGGGAGGGGAGAGAGGGCCCATTAGCAGAGCCATAGTACCAGTCCCAGTAGTCACAAACTTCCTTATTTGCTCACACTTATCATTTAGCACTGACCAGCTACTTCATACTTGTGTCTTCACTTGTCATTTTCGGTTGTCTTCTGAAAAAATGCACCCATTAACCTTTACAAAAAGAAAAAAGAAAAACTGAATTAAATCCAGGTCTTTGTGTACTTAAACAATCCAAGAAAAAAAAATGAAGGTCCATTTTTGTTTAGGATTATGTAACGGTTCTTCCATTTGTGCCAGACTGTGAAATGTTTTCACATACCGTCTGTCAGTTTTGTGTTTTGATACGATCCCAAGGTTTGGGGGGCGGGGGGGTGGAGAGGCGTTCACATTTTGGCAATCACCCAGGGCTCTGTCCTCAGATGGTGTGTTGTTACTGGCTGGAGTTGTTACGGTAACGATAAGAGAGGTGCTTTTGTCTGTGGGGTTGCTTCTAAGGATCTGGAAAAGAAGTTAACTTCGGCACTAGTCTTTCCTGATCCTTATCTGCAAAGAAAACACATTCGGGGACGGGAGGAGGGGCGGGGAAGGGAGAGGGGGAATTGGCCGTCCCGCCGTTTGTTCCATTTCCCATAATGCCCCTCTCAGGAAGGGAGGCTGTGAGGATTCGAGCCTCAGAGAGGTGAGAAAATGGAGCTCAAACAGCAGACAGTTGGAAAAGATCGCCACACATGCCCAAACACTCAAAACAACTATTTAGATGCTGCCACTGTCTAAAAAAAAAAAAAACTGTTTGGCCGTGGTAGTATTTTGTGGGTCTGCAGGTGTGTAGAATAATTTGTCCCGCATAGGCAGATCTCTTGCCCTCACCACAAGGGGGCAGTGTTGGTCGGGCGACTCTCGCGCGTGTCACGTGCGCCGCGTGGCGAGAGTGGCGAGAGTGGCCGC
This sequence comes from Anguilla anguilla, assembly GCF_013347855.1. NCBI lineage: Eukaryota > Metazoa > Chordata > Actinopteri > Anguilliformes > Anguillidae > Anguilla > Anguilla anguilla. The sequence goes on along the minus strand of NC_049210.1, from coordinate 42,947,240 downwards.
CATAGCAACGCTGGGACTCCCCGCCAGGGTCGAAGACTCCAGACAATAAACAAATAAACAACACAAACACTTCTCAAAAAATAATTCTAAGCCCTTGTTTTTTTGTTTTTTTTTTGACGACTCTATAATTGCTCTGTGATCGCAGTTCGCGGTTTGGCTCTCCGAGCCTGGCTGCTGTGTCAGAGGAGCTGTTCTGAAGCCCAGCTGGCTGAGAGCACAGGCTTCACGCCCAGTCTTAGACGGCCGTTTGTAACACCCACTGAGAATAACGCTGGGGTCCTCAGGACTGGGGGTGAGTAACCAGGGGTGTCTGACGGCTGTGCACGTTTTGGGGGTCCAAGAAGCCTGGCTCCCCACCTTCACAGTCCTGCTTCTCCTCTGGCAGTTCTGTGACCGTTCCACAGTGTCACCCCCGACCTCCCTCTCTCTTTTGGACGTTTTGTATCTTCAGATACTTTTTATCCCCCCAATAATCTCGGGGGGGGTGGGGGGGATGTCACAGAAGTTCATCTCGATACAGAAGCGGGGAAAATCCATTTCAATCCGTAATAAACCAATCCAAAGCCTCCGAATTGGGAGGGTTCATCATTTATCAAGCTCCTCCAGCATCCCAGCACACAACTGATAATTCTGCAACAAGCTACCCGTAAACACCCAGCCAAACTCAAACAAGGATCTTGTTATATCCTCGCGTTTATGAAACAATCCCTGCCCACCAGATAATGGGATATTTCAGAACAGCGAACACAACGATCTCCCCCCCCCGAGTCTAGTGCTATGCTGTGGGCAGAATTACGCATCTCCCTGTAAAACATTTTAGCTACATGAGCAAGTCACTGCAGAAATAGAGTCAAACTACAATTTAGCACAAGGCATTGGCGCACTCTTATCTTGAGAGAAAAAACAACATGGAACTTGACTTAAATGTAATGGCAAACTGTAACCTAAAGATGAATTTCGTTTGACTACAACCAAAGCACAAAAATAAATAAATAAGTAAATAGCTGCTAATGTCACAGTCTGTGCAAGAATCTGAATATTTGGGCATTATACTGCATATATGGTGGATTCACATTAACCCCCCCACATCTACTTAAACTTAATATTTAAAACTTCATATTCATTATCTCTTGCAGCACACATTTAATCTTTTGAAAGCCAAAGCAGGTTGCAGGTTACATCATACTTACACCCTGTCATATTTAATTTTTTACTTAAATGTTATTGCTGTGGGTCCTCACTGACCCAAAGCACTATGAACCATAAGAGACACTGGGTAGGAAAAGAAAACATCAATTTTTACCACTGTTAATATTTCTAAAATATAAAGCCAGAAAAGGACCCCTTTCTCCCTCTGAGCCTGCACTATTTAAGCTGAAATTAAATTTCTTATCCCTCCATTACTGTGCCTACATCCCGAGTCAGGACTCCACCGCGATTAAGACACGGCTTTCAGGGGCTCTGTTATCGCCAGAGGCTTGCTGTACCGTTCATTTGCAGCTTTATGACAAACTTAATTCCAAATCATTTCACTGCAGCAATGTTATGGTAAGTACCTCACACACAAAAAAAAACTATTTCCTTGATGTTTCCATTCAGCGCGAATCAACGTTGACACAGGTTTGCGCTAATTCGCGATTCCTAATTTTGTAGTTCCCGTGCCTAATGCATTGTGTGCACGAAAAAATAAAAATAAAAAAAATAGACCCCAGAGTAAGAATTTAGTTGGCAGCTCTGGAAAATGCAGTGGTAGACAACGGCAGGAACTACCCAATTACTTTTGGCACTGAAATGTTTTTTTTTTTCCCCAAACCTCTTCGAATAAATGCTGCCTCGCTGTTTCCACTCTAATCCTGATTGGTGAGAAGCATTCCACTCCAATATAGTTGCCATCAGTCAACTGCCAATTATCACACATTGCTGGTCCTCCCTGCTGACCTGCATAGTGGTTCTCCTCTTATGCAAAAATGCATTGCTCACTGATGGGAGTGAGTACTATGTAAGAGTTTTGGGGGTGAGTATTGCAGAAGAGTTTTGGGGTGAGTACTGTGTAAGTTTGGTGGTGAGTACTGCAGAAGGGTTTGGGGTGAGTATTGCAGAAGGGTTTGGGGTGAGTACTGCAGAAGGGTTTGGGGGTGAGTACTGCAGAAGAGTTCAGGGTTGGGGGGTGTCAGAGTTTGTCACACTCTGAGCTCGTCGTGGGATGACAGGATGTGCAGGTGGCTGCAGTTTCCCGCCCTTTTCCTGATGTTCTGGCAGGAGGCTGATCGCTGACGGGCGTTTCCCTCTCTCCTTCCCTCAGCCGTGGCCTCAAGGCCAGGCCAGGCCCACCCCACCCTCTCCACCCGACCCCACTCAGCCGCATCTCCTGCCCCAGCACAGCATGTACTCAACCACCACCCCCCTCTCCAGAACATATACACACTTGCACGCACGCACGCAAACACACACACACATGTACACAGACACGCACAAACACACACGCACACACACAAGCATAGACACACAGGCGCACACAAACACACACACACGCACACACATACATACACATGCACACTAACACAGACACACACATGCACACTAACACAGACACACACACACGGACACGCATGCACACACACAAATATACACACATACACACACACACACACACACCAGCGCCCCTCCTCATGTTTACACATTATAATAAAAAGGCACGAAGAAGAAGTCTTCCTGTTAAAGAAGTTCTCCAGTAGGATAGCACATATATCTCCATCACCTTCTTATTGGCAGGCTCTGGTCCAGCTCAACACACACACACACACAGACACACACATACATACGCACACACACACATACACACACACGCAAACATCATCTACCTTTTAAGCTGAGCTAAGTGCACAGAGTTATAGGACCATGGATCATACAGCCTGGTACCAGACAGCCCCACTCCTGGTGAAATATAACATACTGAAAGCAAGGGCAACAGGATCAGACCACTGAGGGGCCATCATGGAGTGGAGCTAAATGACATTTCCACAGTACACGGCAATGACCCCTCTTACAGCCTTCTCTTAGCATCCTGACTCAAATGCACATGTGATCCAGCCCTGGCAGAGGAGCCTGTGCCTGCAGTACTCCCATTCCGTCCTTAGGGGGCGCTGTGAATACACACAAGCGAGCACTGCGGCCACAGAAGCTGACCAAAGTGACTAGAACAGAACGGATGAGGGGGGAGGTTTGAACAGAGGGGGGGGGGGGGGGGGTGGGGGGGGGGAGGGGGGAGAGGTTTGAGTGCAGCTGTAGTTTAGGTTGCCTGCGGGGGGGGAGGGGGGGGGGGGGAGAGGTTTGAGTGCAGCTGTAGTTTAGGTTGCCCGTGGGGGGGGGGGGGGGGGGGGGGGGGGGGGGGGAGGTTTGAGTGCAGCTGTAGTTTAGGTTGCCTGCACGGTCTCTCCGTGAGAGAGCTGGTCGAAAGCGATGAGTCACGATGAAGAGCAGCCAAAAGTCCCGAATCACACAAAGCCCCAGCACGAGCAAAATCAATAAACACGGAACATGAGGGGGATTCACTCAACAAAACAATCCCTGCTGCTGTTCTCAACACTGCTGCTGCTGTGATTTACTGTTCATTTGCTCCTTTTCTAAGCCTTTTTTTTTTTTGCCCAGTTTTCTTTCATTTTCACCCCGTTTGAAATAAGCAGGTGTATTCATCATGGCAACGCTCCACGATGTCAGCTCTGAAGGGCATAGACCGGCACACGCTCGCTCTCCTCCTCAAACGAGCCCTCGCACCCCGAGTATCCGCTCCTTACGCTCCCGCTGCGGCTGATAATGCGCCGTCCCGCGGTGCTGCTGTCTGCAGCGTGCGCCGGCGCGGTCGGGGTTCGTTACCAGATCGTGAGACGCGTCCGTGCCCTGGAACAGGGTCACGGCCTCGTTTCGCCCCCTCGCCACTGCACGACGCCCAGTTTCACCGGCGCTCTCTGCCCACGGTTAAACCCCTCGAATGGAAGGGTTTTTTTTTTTTTGTTCAGTGTTCTAGAACCCTATTGCTTTCAGTCACCAGCGGCGATTGTTACATCAGCGTTAGAACGTTCAGTTACGAACGTTCTGATCACGCGTTCGTGATCTCACGCCATAAAGAAGCCTGGATCCGTATTCACGATCTTAGAGCATCGTAGAGTCAGGGTTTCCCCTCTTAAACCCTATCTATTATGAGCTAGGTCAGCGCTCCTACTCAAGAGCTGCTTTATGAGCAGGGGACCGAAACAATCTGGTTAACCTCACCTGATTACGATACGATGCTCAGCATGAAATTAGTTGCCGCTGCTACTGATTCAACTGCGCGGTTCAGGCCGCCATTCAGGGTCAACCGACGGCACTTACTGTCCTAAACCTGTAAGAAAATGTCTTTAGCAGTCCGGACTAATTGCCTGAAGAAAGATAGTTCCTTGCCAGTGCAATATATTTCATACTCTGTGAAGACACAAAATCAAAAAGCAATCCAGAAGATAATTCCTTATTTTATGGATGAACCCTTGATCACGATGCTGTTTACCATGCTAATCAAGGTCATGTGATCAGAGCTTTTACGATGCTAATCAAGGTCATGTGATCAGAGCTTTTACGATGCTAATCAAGGTCATGTGATCAGAGCTTTTACGATGCTAATCAAGGTCATGTGATCAGAGCTGTCTGGGGCACACAGCCATCTGAAATGGGTGCCCTGAAATGGCTGCACCCTGTACTCATCTGGGTCGTCCCGCCTTGCCCGGCTCCAACCGCAGTCCAGACGGCCATTGTGGCTCTGAGATTATCTCACTTCCTCTGGCTTGCACAAAGACACAAATTGGAAACTGTGCCACACAGATTGTTTGCACAGTAAAGAGCTCTCTTCACTGTGCTTGAGGGCACAAACTATGCAGCTCCCACTGAGAAATGAAATCTCTCTCCAGAAGGAACTTCTCTCTCCATTAAACGGGGGAACTGAACGTCACTTTCATTTACGTCACACGGTTACTTGATTGAACCTACGATCCAAAATAAGATTAAAAAAAAAAAAAAAAAAACGTTCACGTCAGGCATTTACAGTCAGGGGAGGGGGATGATGTGACTGACGCCAGAGGGTATAAAATTAGTGCTGCGATGTTTGTGAAGTCACAACGTTGTGTTGCTAAGCAGCGTGCCATCCTCCTCGAGCGTACCTGCTCACTGTAATTTTCGAGGTGATGCTGAAAGGAAAGTGTATCTCCAAGCAGACACCCGATGTGAGTGTTGGCATGTAAGCACACTGCACTGCTTACCGCATCTTAACAGCCTAACACACGCATACATACGCACACACATGCTCACACACACACACACACACACACACACACACACAAGAACACACACACACACACACACACACACACACACACGCTCACACACAAGCATACACACATATACTCACACTCACAAGCACACACACACACGTGCTCATACACACAAACACATACACACACGCAGCAGTGTCCCTCCTTGTGTTTACACATTATAATAAAAAGCCATGAAAATGTCCTGCTGTTTACTCACAGTAGGATATCACATATATATCCATTACCTTCCCATTGGCGGGCTCTGGCTCAGCTTGTTCACGGAGTATCACCTTCCAATTGGCTGGCTCTAGCTCAGCACAGAGGATCACCTTCCCATTGGCTGGCACTGGCTCAGCTTGTTCACAGAGGATCACCTTCCCATTGGCTGGCACTGGCTCAGCTTGTTCACAGAGGATCACCTTCCCATTGGCTGGCACTGGCTCAGCTTGTTCACAGAGGATCACCTTACCATTGGCTGATTGCCTGCCTGTTTACAGGGCAGGTAATGTGTTTTGGGCTTCTGCAGTGGGCTGGGTGTGGTGGTGAGGTCACCTCTAGTGGCCCTGTGCGTTTGGTGGAACGGGGACATGTTGTTTTGGGAGGATGAGGAGGGTCAATGCTGAGAAGGAGAAGAGAAATCCACTCTCCCCTCCGACCCCTCCCGTCTGACCTCTGGGACTGAGAAACAATGGAGACGGAAATCTACCCCCACCCCTCACCCCCGTCCAACTCAGAAACACCATAAACAACCCCCCTTCCCCCAGTACTTTTAACTCTGTTATAGAGTCCTTTTGGTCCCCACTGGACTCTGTATACTGCATATGGGGATTTAACACAGAATTTTACTCTGTGCGCCTGCCTGGATAAATTACTTTCGCAGCCTGTTTTTAAAAATTAATATCAATCAATAGCACTGGGCTCAAGTACATTTACAATTATATTACTAAGTGTGTAACATCAGTGCCCCCAGAAAAATGTCACATAATGAAAAAAGCTCTTAAAATTAATTCTCTCACTCTTTCTCGCTCACTCTTACTCACTCCATTTCTCTCTCTCTCTCTCTCTTGCTCTCACTTGCTCACTCCACCTCTCTCTCTCTTTCTCTCGCTCTCTCCATCTCTCTCTTGCACTCTTTCTCTCTCTCATTCTCTCCATCTCTCACTCTCTTTCTCCCTCTCCACCCCTCCTTCCCTCCACAGTCTCAATAGGAGTTGAGCTCGTCTAAAGAGCGCTGGGGGGGGGGGGGGGGGGGGGGTTGGGGCGGGGGGGGCGGCAGAAGAAGAAAGCCGTTTCCTTGGCGTTGGGGCCTGTGGAGCCCTTCCTGTGCCGTGACCTCATCCCTGCGATGGCGCAGACGTTGAGTCACACGACCCACGCTCGCATGCCGCAGCCGACGCAAACGTTTTCCCACCCCCCCCCTTCGCCAGGACGGGTGTTCCAAACCGATGCAGTCTTCTCACTACAGCGTCCAAGAAAATCTTTACCTCTGAACGCTAAAAACGATCGGTTCGAAAATTATAGCAATTCTGAACGGCTTCATCGGAGGAGAAGCACATCGTCTGAGCATCTAAGGGAGCAGCTTGTGGTGACTTTCACTCCATTTTCACCATCTCGCTCTCTCTCTCTTTCTTTCTCGTTCTCTCTCTCCCTCATCATTCCCTCATGACATTAACACACACACCTACACACACCAGAGCAGCTGAAAAATTAATAGCTTGTTAAAATTCTGGGATAGCAACTGTGGTTGGAACAAAACCCCGGCACGCACACGGAGGAGGGTGTGGAGGGGGTGGGGGGAGGGGCCCTGGGACCGAGGCTGTTATAGAGTGAAGTTGCCGACACCATGGAAACCCTCACAAACACATCAGCTGCACGCACCTCTCTCTTCACTCAGTGGAATGCCTGCATTGACCCATGTAGGATTCGAACCCTCAACCTGCCGGTTGTAAATAAGGTTTAAGAAACAATCGCTTCCCTCCGCACAGTCCCCTTAAGGTCAAGACGTGGAGCATCCCATTGCATCGGAGGGTTACCGGTTCTTAACCCGAGTTAGGGGCACTCTCCGGATCTTCACCACGTCATTGTGTTCTAAGCCATTCATCACCCAGGTGGGGGCTACACATCAATCCCCCCCTCCCCCCCACTGTAAAAGAGCTTCAAGACCGTGAGATGCTCGCTCAGTCACTCACAATCTATCGCTGTCGTTATGCAGCGGGGTTTTGTGTTGGCTACTTCCCTGTATCAGCAGGGATGAAGTCACAGGGGAAAACTCCCCTTCAATATAATTGCATATTACAGAAAATATTAATAATATAAAAAACGAAGTTATGGAGGGACTCTAAATGCACATGCGATAATGTGTTTACCAATAAAACTTTGTTTCCTTGTTCATTTGCTTAAATTTATTATTTAATTGCCAAATTCAAAACATCATTCCTTTTTGATAAGTCAGTTGTTCAGTTGAGAATGTGCATATTTTTGGTTCTGCACCAGTGGTAGTAAGACTGCTGACTTTCTTCCAAAGATAGACGGTGTGAAGTCTGATTTTCTCCGGAGGACTTGGCCCCCTGAAGCGTAGAACGTTATTACCAGCGAAACTTTATCCTCTGAACAATGACTCAGCCGTACCAAGAGAAGGAGTGGGAAGATTTAATCAAACCTGGACAAAACTCTGCTGTACTGCTTTACTAAATAATATTGCATCACATTGCATTACATAACACAGGGGGAGGCAAACATCATGGATTAAATTTCTCTTTGGAAAGGCAGTCCTGTCTTAATATTCGTTCGTATCAAATTAAATTTCATACTCATGCGTTGAGTGTATGTTAAGTGTGCTAAGTATGTGTGCTAGGTATGTGTTAAGTGTGTGCTGAGCGTGTGAAATGTGTTAAGTATGTGTTGGCCAGCAGCCACACCTCCATGCACTCTGCTCCTGCCGAATGGCTGAAGCTAAGCAGGCGTGGGCTTGGTTAGTACTTGGATGGGAGACCACCAGCGAATGCTGAGTTGCTGATGGAAGTGGTGTTGGTGGGCCAACAGGGGGCAATCTTCCCTCTGGTCTAATAAACCCCAATGCCCAGTGTAGTGACGGGGACACTGTGCTGTAGGAGATGCTGTCTTCCGGATGGGACGTTAAACCGAGCTCCTGACTCACTGTGGTCATTAAAGATCCCATGACACTATTCGCTAAGAGTAGGGGGTTCCCCCGGTGTCCTGGCTAAATCCCAGATCTGGCTCTCGCAAACTTGCCACCAAAACCATCCCCAGGTTTAGTTGGCTAAATAAATGTATGTGTTGAGCGTGTGAAATGTGTAAAGTGTGTGTCTAGCATGTGCTGTGTTAAGTGTGTTGAGCATGTGAAATGTGTTAAGTGGATGTTGAGCGTGTGTTTAATATCTCTGGTGGAAGGAGACTCCAGCCAGGGACTCTGCCTTTTAGAGAAGTAGAGGCGTTGTGCGATGGAGTCAGCGGATCTGGACTGTGGGCGGGAGAAACTACGGTAACCACACCCCCGGCAACAACCTTTGCCTAGTTACGCTCTATCAGCTTTCATTGAAAACGCCTACCCTGGCATTTATGCACAATAACCTGTGGCATTGATCCGTCAAAGACACACACTGCACTCAGTCGCAGCTCTTCAGAGAAGCTACAGAGGCATGAACAGCAGCTCTTGTCCGAGGTCATTCAGATACCTTTGGCAGCACAACCATGTAACATTATGAAACATGGCTGAAGGCCATTTTGTCTGAAGAACTTGGCAAAAGGTTTTGCAAACATTGACACCAAGCCAGGTGTGTAATGTAAGGTTGTTTAGAAAGAGAAGAGTCTTCTTATCTGGTATCTGACAATGTGCCAGAGTGTTGAATCAGCAGTTCAAAGGTTTGTTCAGATTTACATCCTTCTAAGGAGGCCAAGGTGCTCAGATTATATGGCCAGGTAAGACCTTCTCCACAAAATATGATGCAGATACAAGAGCCTAAGCCACTTTTTGAGATAAATGTAGCTCCAGCTGTGAGACTCAGTTAGGGCAGTTAGGGCAGTTAGGGCAATAAGAGCAGTTAGGGCAGTAAGGGCAGTTAGGGCAGTAAGAGCAGTCAGGGCAGTTAGGGCAGTAAGAGCAGTCAGGGCAGTAGGGGCAGTTAGGGCAATAAGAGCAGTACGGGCAGTAAGAGCAGTAGGGGCAGTTAGGGCAAATAGGGCAGTAAAGGCAGTCAGGGCAAATAGGGCAGTAAGGGCAGTTAGGGTAGTAAGGGCAGTAAGGGCAGTTAGGGCAGTAAGAGCAGTAGGGGCAGTTAGGGCAAATAGGGCAGTAAGGGCAGTTAAGGCAGTAATCTGAATTCTCATATAAAACTGGTACTGGCTCCACAGAGATTTCATAAACTCTTGGCGCTCTCCGATGGGAATTTTCTAGAACTTTCATAGCAGCATCTGCGCGGCCACGCATGTGTTTGCTCAAACGGCAGTCCCCTTCCTTCGCCGAGCTTTCAAAATCATCCGCTGCGTAAACATTCGGATGTGGAGATTTCGCCTTCCGTTAGTCACTCTGAAATCCTCTACCAAATGCTCTGCGAAGACTTTCTGTCTCACTGCCGAGCTGAATGACGCAAGAACGTTTCTTAAAAACTGACAAATAACTGTAATTAAGCTTTTTCACTCTGTCTCTCCTTTAATGACAAAAGAATAGATAAGGAGGAGAACAGGATATTCTGTCCATCGAGGTTCATCATTGACCTGCAGACTACGCAGCAACGCATCAGGTCTGGGTTTGAACACCCAGACGGTCTCCGTCACGACTAAATAGCCTGGCTAAGCTGTGTAAAGAAACGCTTCCTGGTGTAACCACAAAATTTACTTAAAACTCATTTCCATCAATAGCTTGCTTATCTCTTCTGCTGACAGAACTCCACTTTTATCGGCTTCTCAAATTTCTGTCTCATGCTTCCTGTCTGTCTCTCACACATTCCTTCTCCCTCCCCTTTCCCTCTCTCCTTCTGTCCCTCTCTCCCTCCTCCCACCTCTCCCACTCTGTCCTCCCCTCTCTCTCCAACCCTCTCTTTCTTCCCAAAGTTCAAAGTTCAAATGTACTTTACTAGGCATGCAAAGTGTACACTTATGCTATTGAAGCACATTAAAAAATTTCAACAAAACAAGGAACGCCGCTCTTCTCTCTCATGCCCCAAAATGAGTGCTAGTGCTAGCCAATAATACCAAACTGTACTCCTGTACCAGTGATTGAGCTGGCCCTTAATGACTGACCATCATTGATTCAGTATAAGATAACTACTCCCAGAATGCAGAACTGTCTCCTTTTCGACGTTGATGACCGGCCTGTGGTCTCAGGGGGAAGCACTCCACACAGGCAGCAAAACGATCGCAACAGCGCTGTTGGGGCAAAATCTTTGTCTCTTTTTCACACCTTGCTGACTCCCGACCAGCACTGTAAACACACCTCCTTTTTTTTTTTGGGGGGGGGGGGGGGGGGGGGGGGGGGGGGGGGGGGGGGGGGGGGTAGGGGGTCTGATAGGACGGAGTGTAGCACAGTGGGTAAGGAACTGGACTTGTAACCGAAAGGTTGTAGGTTCGATTCCCGGGTAGGACACTGCCGTTGTACCCTTGAGCAAGGTACTTAACCGAAATTGCTTCAGTATATATCCAGCTGTATAAATGGATACAATGTAAAATGCTATGTAAAAAAAGTTGTGTAAGTCGCTCTGGATAAGATTAGCGTCTGCTAAATGCCTGTAATGCTAATGTAATTCTAATGAGGGGCACACTTCCGTTAAATCGCCCTAAAGACTACTACGAGCACTCAAATGACAGAACCTCGGCTGAGAACTCAATTTTCACACGTTTCTGAAAAAGGCGCTGATGGTGACTCACACGGTGACTGGATTGGCTCCGTGTCCTGCTGTCTCTGCGTGAGACGTACGGAACGCACGTCACAGGCTTCCTCCGTCCCCGCGACTCGTCAAGCTGAAAAACGCGAGGGAACAGATGTGATTATGCAGTCATTACTACATTAAATATACAAATCATGGTGCTCCTCACAGAGGTAGCCCCCCCCCCACCACCACCACCACCACCAACTCCCAGAAACCCCCGTGGGTGAAAGCTAGCAGGTGGTTGGTGATTAAACCTCACAAGCACCCAGGTGCTCGTTCTGGACCAGACCAAGTTCCGGATTCGACCGAAGTGCTTTCTTCGCTAAGCTTATTTTTGTTACAATGTTTTTCTTTTTTTAAATTCATCTCCAATGCCCTTTTTTCCCCTCATGTCCCTGAACCTCTTCTCTCTTTTTTGAGTTCTTTCTTTCTTTCTTTCTTTCTGTCTTTATTTCTCTCTCTCTTTCTCTCTTTCTTTAAACAGTTTCCCTCCGCTATAATTCTTACCCTATAACTTGTAAGTCAGGTGGATAGAGGGAAAAATTAAAATAAAAAATGTGTGTGATAGAGAGAGAGAGAGAAAAAAAAACTGATTAAAATCATACTGATCATTCTGCCTGCCACAGGCTTGATTTGAATTGGAATTAAAATCTGAGCAAGAGAATGAGAGAGAAAGAGTAAGAGATGCAGGCACGTTGCATACAACACATCACTTAAAATTTAGCTTTGCAATTATTTTGTCTGCTGTTGTTATTTGTCAAATTTTGCTTTGGGAATATTGTGTTAATGCCATGCCAATGAAAGAGAGAGGAAGAGAGAGGGAGAGAGAGGGAGAGAGAGGTGAAAGAGGGGAGAGGGAGACGGAGAAAGAGAGTGGTGGTTGGTGATTCAGGCTTATGCGATCGCAGGAAGTCTGTGGACGGGGTTTCCTGACCCGAACCTTTTGTGCCACTCCAAAACTCCGCCCACTTTCTCCGCCCACAGGCTCTGTCAGCTGTCAGCTCGCCCTGAAGTGCCATTGTCCAAACACCGCTGTTCTCAACAAATGAATAGGCCCCCCCAACGCTTCCCCCCCCCCCCAAAAAAAAGCTCTCAAACCAAACCGAGTTTCACTCCAACGCCGGAAATTGATTCCATTATCCCTGATGTGCCACAATTCATCTCAAATCACACATCCATTTTATTATAACATAAATGACAAAAGCAGAAAACGTAATTGGGGAAACCAAACATTTATGTCAGCTTGAGGTCAGAGAGAAAAAGTTTCACTTTTCTCTCGAAAACAATCGAGATGGAAACCCACACGGTTCTGACAGAGTAGATGTGAGTGTGTGTCTGCGTCTGTGTGTGTGTGTGTGTCTGTACCAGTGAGTGTGTGTGTGTGCTCGTATTCACGCCTACCAAAGCTCAGATTCACACACTTACACATTCTCCGACAAGGATGCAAGCCATCCCTCGTACAAAACAACAGTTTTTTTAATTGCACTTGGCTCATTTCTCCTTCTGTCTGGGGTCATTAGATTGCATTGAACGGAACGCGCGGATCCTGGTGCGGTTAATTTGTTCACTTCGGCACCACTTCTGAGGCCCGCTTTCTGAAAGCGAGCTTTCCACTTATCTCCCTGAGCTGTGAGTCAGCCGTCCTAACGAGATTTATTATGCGGACAGGCTGCTGAGAACAGAGAGGCCTGCTCAGACCACATTTTAAACTGCCTGCACACGATCACACGGTGTCCAAGCCTGGGAAGGCTTTAGGGCTGAGGACAGAGGCTGACTCCCCCCTACAGACAGCACAGCAGAGTTTGAATATACAGGCAGCACAGCTGAGGCAGAATCAATAGGCAGCACAGCTGAGGCAGAATCTATAGGCAGCACACAGCAGAGTTTGAATCTGCACCAGCACAGCTGAGGCTGAATCTATAGACAGCACAGCTGACGATGAACATACAGGCAGTACAGCTGAGGCTGAATCTACTGGGAGCACAGCTGAGTCTGAATATACAGGAAGCACAGCTGATGCTGAATCTATAGGCAGCACAGCTGAGTCTGAATATACAGGAAGCGCAGCTGATGCTAAATCTATAGGCAGCACAGCTGAAGGTGATTTGTAAGTTTTGCTCCTCACTTTCACCAGGAGTGTGCAGATTTAGCCCTCAGTTTTAGAGGGAAATTGAGTATAATTTTAGAGCAACTCATTGGTCCTGTTTGTGGCACCTGTAGCATAGCGAGTAGGATCCTAGCCACAGATCGGGCATCCCTGGTGCTGAAGACCCCTTCCGGCTGCTGTATTCTGCGGGCTGAACCCGCCCACACCTGTGTGAGTCATGTGGAGAGCGGAGTACATCATACCTGGCGCCAGCCTACGCGCTGTCAGGTTCCGCTCAGGCAAAGACCTCAGACCGGCGGAGACTCCTCAGGGGTCACATAAACCGCCCACGAAGCTGACCTCTGATTGGCCGAGACTGCTCCGGGTCGCATGAACCGCCCACGAAGCTGACCTCTGGTTGGCCGAGACTGCTCCGGGTCGCACAAAACGCCCACGAAGCTGACCTCTGATTGGCCGAGACTCTTCTGGGTCGCACGAAACACCCACAAAACTGACCTCAGATCAGTGGAAACCCCCCCCCCCCCCGGCGCTCGGGATTCTCACATCCCCGCCATTTTGTCGGCTTAGTCAGCTCGACTCGCCATCTGCCGGAATCTTCCCGACCGTCCCTCCTCCCACGTACCGTGTGTACGTCCTTTCACGCATTCTACCACCACCACACAGCCACCAGCAGCACTCACAAACACTGCTTCATCACTCTCTCTCTCTCTTTCTCTCTCCGTCTCCCTCTGTCTCTCTCTCTCTCTCTCTCTCTCTCTCTCACCAGCCCACTCTCCTGCTCTCATCGCTGCCTCATGCTCCAGCGGGAGCCACTTCTCTCCTGCCGGCTAGTAGCTTCACACGCGCAATTAGCAGCTGCTTGCGGTTATGATTTCTAAACCGCTGCACCTGAGTGGGCAGTTTTTCGAATCAGGTAGGATTGCTACACGAGCTGAAATTCTCCGTTCGTCCATCCGTCCGTCTCCCCCCCCCCCCCCCCCCGTCTCCCCCCCCATTCTCCCAGCAGCATGCCCAAATGGGTCCGTGACTCATTTAGGCCAAACAGAAACCAGTGTCAGTTGTTTTTTTTGTTGTGTGAAATGTACCTGCTTTTCCTGTATGCTTTGCATTTCACACAACAACTGTCTGGAATGACCCAGTTGTTTAAATTGCTGAAGAATCTCTGTGGTTGTGATTTGGTGCACTAAGTCATCAAAGTGTATGGCGTGATGTCAGAGAAAGCTCATGCATGTGGTAAGAAGCAGATTCACACACACACACACACACATGTTTTAAACTAGATCCTGCGTGTGCATTTCACAGAAAAGCAAGCACATTGCGATACGGACAAATGGGTCGAGGTCAGACTCAGGCGCAATACTGGGTGACTCTCTGCAGCTATAACCAACCCACTTTGCTTTGAATGTGTTTCACGTTTTGGCCAAAGTCCAAGGCCACGCCAAAGATGGCCATCAGACGTGTTTTTATTTATTTATTTTTTTTATTTGTCCATAGCTTCAGGTCTGCACAGCAGCACTTCAGTCCTCTCAAGGTTGGACCATTTATGTTCTGTTTCTTCTGCGGTCATTTAGAGTGTTAAAAAACACAACTTTTGTTGTGTTTCCTGAGCACACCAAATATAGTGATCACAGCTGGTGCCACTAGAGTGAACAGTTAAACTTTTCCATAGTTATTCTGCATTAAGCCTGAATAATTATGGGAGGATTAAGATTAAGCCTACATAGTGGTGTCATAAGAATGACATAACACAAATCGTGACCTACCATGACAACGCATATATATATTTTAAACTGGTTATTTTTCATCTGTTTTCTAAAATATTATGCCTACATTATGATCAGAGCTGTGACATCTGCCATAAACTGCACCATTTGTTATGACTGCTTATAGCAGGTGATACGTCATGCTTATGACAGCACTATGTATGCTTTACACTTTACTATACTTTTCACACAGTCACTTGCAGATTAGACTGAAGGATGGCTTCATCTGGTTTTCTTTTCTGGTCTTTAGTTTTCCGTTCTTCATTTCATTAATCTAACTTCCAGTGGTACTTTAGTGATGTTACATCTTATTCACTGTTCTGGGAATGTCGTTTGCCTGTCTGGCACTGCTACTGCTCATATAAATCAGTTGAATGCACTTGTGTTTCACCCACATTGTAAGTCACTCTGGATGAAAGTGCCTGCTTAATGAATGTACTGTAATGTAATGTATTGCAATGAAATTCTGCACCGCAATTAAAAACGCTCACTGTCTCTCCAGGGACAAGGGCCCAATCGAGGGAATTAACAAATAATGAATCGTCGCAAAGTGTACGGAGTGCTTCATGATGCTGCTAAAAATGCAAAAAAAGATTTATGAGCCCCCATTCTGTACATCTGCCATGTGAGTGCACGACAGGCGACGTTTTCTTTGGGCCCTTAGCATTTCACAGCTGACGAGTTCATGTAGGAACAAAATCACTGCGGAAGATAACAGCAAGGAAGATGCGGAGTGAATTTATGCAGAATACGATCTTTAACATCTTTCCATTTTACCCACGGAGATAGAAAATCTCACAATATCCGTCGGATACCAATTTTGAACCAGAGGAAGTACAACTTTTTCCTGGTTCTTGAAGACGGTTCTGCCTGCAGCCGCACCATTTCACAGTAAAGTGTTCGGTGTCAAATCGACTGACATTTTACTCGAATAAATTTGATCCCACCTGGGCTCCCGTTAAAACTTCAGAGTCAAATGAACACCGAGCATTCCGCGTTTGCACCTGCAGCAAATCCGTTGGTGTCTGAGCACCAGCGCTCCAGGGCTGCGCCTGATTGGCTGCGTTCGAGGCAGCTCGGCCGATTGGCTAAGCAACACGTCGCATCCGCAGCAGCGCGTTTCGGCTCGGTGAGTCACTCGCGGCGACACCTTCCTCTTCCTCCGCGGAGTGAATCAACGCCGAAGACCATCTGCACTCGTGGGAGGGCTTTTTTAGTAACAGAGGGGCTGCTCGGGTCTTCCAGCGACCGCAGTCACGTGGAAAAATAGCTATACCTGCGTCCCGGCCTACTGACAGAGGAGAGTGTGTGTGTGTGTGTGTGTGTGTAGTGTGTGTGCGTGTGTGAGACAGAGAGAGTGTGTGTGTGTGTGTGTGTGTGTGCGTGCGTGCGTGTGTGTGTGAGACCGAGAGAGAGAGTGTGTGTGTGTGTGTGTGTGTGTGTATGTGTTTGTGTGTTTGTACGTCTGTGTGTGTGTGTGTGTGAGAGAAAGAGAGAGAGTGTGTGTGTGTGTGTGTGTGTGTGTGTGTGTGCGTGCGTGCGTGTGAGACAGAGAGAGAGTGTGTGTGTGTGTGTGTGTGTGTGTGTGTTTGTACGTCTGTGTGTGTGTGTGTGTGTGAGAGAGAGAGAGAGAGAGAGAGTCTGTGTGTGTTTGTGTGTTTGTACGTCTGTGTGTGTGTGTGTGTAGACCCTGACAATCCTGTTACATTTTTCAGGTAAACATCCCTCAAACTCGAATGACTCACACAGGGAACATGAAGCCTGGAACAGAATTAGCTTCCACAGGCTGTGATGAATTTCAGAGGAATGTACTCTTCCTTTGCACCGCTACAAATGCATGCCTTTACTAGGTCACCTAGTTCTTAGAATCAGTGGACAAACACCTGATACCATATCTCAGTCACATCAAAGGTCTGTCATCTTTGAAAACCCCGATACAGATACAGCCGCTCCCCTTATCAGCCCTGATATCGCTGCTGAGATCAAACTGGGCCTCACAGTGTGCATGTCTCCTCTCTCCACCCAGCATGCCCCGCAGTAAGGCCATTTATAGAAACAGCCTCAATCGTCCGAAAATTTCCCTCAGCTTACTGTGACAGATACTCTGGGACAACACAGTGTTCTTTCTGTGTGTGTGTATGTGTGTGTGTGTGTGCATGCATGAGTGTGAGTGCCTGTAACAATAACAACATTATGTTGACATAGATTATTATTATTCATTGTTCTTCGTCTTCGTCTTCATCTTCTTCTTATTAGTATATTTAGAAGAAGAAATATTCCACCAAGTTGTCCGGGTCATTCTGGTTCATTCATTGACCATACAGGGAAACATTGATGAGCCGCACAATCAAACTAAGTGATTGGTTTGGGTGCGATGACACCATTCATCCCCCTGTGCATTTCCAAGCCAATGAGAACGCTTGCAGGAACGTTCTGGACAGATTTCCCGGGTGAGTTGCACGCAATGCCCGCTCAATCCAGCTTGTCTCTCTCTCAACCAGGGGAAAAGACGTTTTCAGATTATGACACGGGTCTGTCATGCCGCAATTCACAAATATTCACGCCCTGCGTGTTGTCAGTCCTCTCCACTGAACGAATGTTCACCACCCCTTTCTCACTCTCTCTAAATCGAGCTTCAGGAAACATGCTCCACATGCGGTCGGTGAGTAGCGGTGCTATTAAACACCAAACCACAGCAGAAGCAGCCACGGTACAAAACAAAAAACCAGACCCTCTAAACGAAAAGCTGCTTGTTTTTTTTGTTTTTTTTTCATTCCGGCACAACGAGTTACGCCGCCAGAGCGCTTTCGCTGAAGTGGGCAGACGTCCAATTACTCGTCCCCGTTCTGCTGTTGACGTGAGTCCGCGTTCATGCCCCTCCGTCTGAGCCCGGAGACGATTAGCCGAATCACGAAAACAGAGTCCGCGGGGGTTCCGGCTGACGGCGATGAGGAGAACACGCGCGCGCGCGCGCTAGAGCCGGCGGGCGGGAGCGGCGGCACGTCCAGGGGGGGCTAGGGCTGGTCTGCTGGGAAGGTGCTAACGATGTGAGCTCGCACAGAGAGCACGGCGGCGTGGGGGGGGGGGGGGTGCGATTAACAAACGATTCATCGTTCTGGATACACGCTCATCGCTGCCGCCGCCGCCGCCGCCGCCATCGCTTCGATGGGGAACCACCCCGCGAGAGCTGGCTGGCGCGCAGGCGCTGCCTCCGTCATCCGGAACGGCGTCCCGACTCTTTCGCGCGCTCTCGCTAAACGTCCCGCAAAGCTCGCCAGCAACACGAGACGCGAGCGAACCAATCAGATAACACGTGGGGGGGGGTTTCCCCAAGACAGGTCCCCGTGGGTGTCATAGGGTTCGGATGAGATCTCAATGAAAAATCACCCCCACCTACCCCACCCCACAATCTCTTTTAGAAAGGCAACAGCATCAAACCAAATGTTATCAACCTGGTAGGACTGTAAATTATAATCTCACACAGGTGCTCAGGTACTCACACAGGCATACTGCGGTATGGTACCTCCGTTCTCAAAGCATTTCTTTTTTTTTTTTTTTTTAGAAGTTTCATATTTTTTCAGGGGTCTTCGCTTTTCATCCTCGCTGTCTGTTTCCATGCCGACACTTTTCATTTTCATTCGAGAAATGGCTCAAACAGGATTCATCCCACTCTTGAGAGAGAGAGAGAGAAAGAGAGAGAGAGAGGGAGAGAGAGGTATTAATATTTCTGTTATAATGAGGTAATTTGTTTCAGATAAATGGGTGAAAGAATACTGTTTAATTAAATGTGTGAATATGCAAAATCAGTTTGGAAATAAGAAACACAATGTTCCCAGATAGGAGAGGGTGGGAACAGGGCAGAAGACTGGTTTTTGCAGAAATGTCTGAACACTGGCCAGAGGTAAATGCATATTAAAGTTCTTTATATGTTTTGAACATGAAATTTGACTTAAAATGGCAAAGGTACTGGCCTTTAGTGAACTCCAACTCCCAGAATAACAAGGGTCCTCTCTTGTTCCAGACATTCACTGTCCACCTGTTTTCTGTGTGGTCTGTCTGTGGACACACAAACACACGCACACACACATGCACACAAACACACATGCACACACAGGCACACACGCACACACACACACACAC
Organism: Anguilla anguilla; assembly: GCF_013347855.1. Classification (NCBI taxonomy): domain Eukaryota; kingdom Metazoa; phylum Chordata; class Actinopteri; order Anguilliformes; family Anguillidae; genus Anguilla; species Anguilla anguilla. Next base: position 42,928,006 of record NC_049210.1, on the reverse strand, counting down.
ACACACACACACACAGCATTTCAGGGTCTCCTGTCCTCACTGAACCCAACCTTCGGTTCTTCGGTCTCAGAAGACGTTCAATGTCCACATCCACTGGGAAGATGACCCTGAAATGAACCTGTTTCAATAAAAACACATGACAGCACACTGGATTAATACAGAAACTCCGGGCACACAAACACAAAAGCAAATCAATGCAATACTCAGGCAGTTCAAGAGAAAGCATACCCATGGTTTTTTTTTTTTCTGCCATAGAGACACGTGAGTTTAACCAATAAAATTAACCCAACTGGCCACTGTGTGACCTCACGGTGTAACCGCCTATGGTACTCCTCTCTCCTCACCACAGTTCGTTTTTGCACTTGGGCAAATTGGCCGCCGCTGTGCGTCACTGCACATTGTTTCAAAATGTGCAAACACAAATCCGAAGGCAAATTCTGTGACGTATAGCACAACAGAGTGTTTGTAGACCAGTTGGAAGCAAGTCCCAAGGTTATATCACCAAGTCTGACAGACGTCGACACCACAGAACAGACAAACTCTGAGTTCAGCACTTCAGATATTGTTAGCAAGCCCATGAAATGTGTCTTAGAAGCTTCGTGGATTATTGATATTTCCTCCATGTGCTTTACTTCCGCATTCATTGTTTGGATTATTAATGACCACCATTCAGCTCACGGTCAAGAGCCTCATGCCAGTGTTCACTGGGATGAAAAGAAATGTACATACTGTGTGTGTGCATTGGGAGGGAAAAAAACTTCTACTTCTGTTCGCATTCATGTTGTTGACAATCTGTGTGTTCCACAACCAAGTCTGATTGTTAGTGTGTATGTGTGTGTGTGCGTGTGTTTCACCTGAGTGACGTCATAGTCTTTTAAATTCCCTCCCTGTTCGGGGTAGGGGTGTCCAAGGACAGGGGATTTATCAAACTCTGGACACAAAAACAAGAACACATTCACTTCAGAGTGCCCTCTTAGCCTCCACGGGAACAGGACATGCATGCATTTTAACACACAAATTACATCAGAGTCACTGTTTATTTATGAGGCGAGTGAGCACATCAGCATGAGTGCTCAAGGGTTAGGCCAGCGCTGCTCATGGGTAAGACCAGTGCTTCTCATTGGTTAAGCCAGTGCCGCTTATGGCTTAGACCAGTGCGGCTCATTGGTTAAGCCAGTGCTTCTCATTGGTTAAGCCAGCGCTGTCCATGGGATAGACCAGCACTGCTCATTGGTTAAGCCAGTGCTGTCCATGGGATGGGATAGACCAGCGCTTCTCATTGGTTAAGACAGTGCTGCTTATGGGTGAGTCAGAGGACCTGCTTTTATTCAGTGTTACTCAGCACTTAAACGATCCATTAAAGCAAATGATTAAATGGCTCAATCAGGTCACCTGGATTTGTGGGTTTGAAGTGGTCACTGATTTTAAAGTGGAAATCAAAGCAGGTCACTTAGTGAGTTAATACCGCTAGGCTGGTGACGTACAGAATGCATGCACAAACATTAATTTCTTTCCACATTCATATGTTCTTTTCTGTTGTCTGTCTGTGGCCGCATTCGCTCCTGTTCTGTGCTGTGTACTTCCTGTAGCTCAGGGTTCACTTCCTGGACTTCCTGTGCTTTGCTCACATTCCTTCTTTGTGGGAGACGCCCAGTGCCTGAGCGCACTAACAGAAGCCCCTCTGAGAAAGGCATGACGTGTTCAGTGTGCTTAGCGTGTTCAGTGTGCTTAGCGTGTTCAGTGTTGAGTTGAGTGTGTTGACTGTATTGAGTGAGTTGAGTGGGTTCAGTGTGTTGGGAGTCCAAGAGGGTGAACTTGGGGCCCAGGGTCACAATGTATTTTATAATGTCAATATTGAGAAATGAGCAACACTTTTATTCACAAACGCACAAATTAACTAATAGCTTTCAAGTGTTTTTATTTATTATTAAATAAATAAAGAATTCACTTATATTCACCAGAATAAGTTATTCTGGGCCGTTTCAGTGATTCTTCCCTCTTTTTTTCACAGTTAGTCTGATTTGTGCCTTCAGAAAAACCCCCCCCCCCCCCCCCCCCCCCCCCCCCCCCCCCCCCCCCCCCCCCCCCCCCCCCCCCCCCCACGGAAACTCGCATCACAACTTCCGCAGGATCCAGCCCTGCTGTCACCTCGGAAACGGCTGGATTCTAGTTCCGCGTAAAAAGCTTAGAGTGAAACTCTGTCTGGTTCCAGCCCAGTGGTCATCTTCATCATCGTGTTCCGCCAGCTGGGATTGATGACATTTTTCGTACCGCCATCTGACCTCACCTCCTCCTCTGCCACCCCCCCCCACCACCCCTCCTTGGCACTATACACTACATCTGACTGTAAAAACTCCGCCCTCATGCTACATTTTTTTTCCTGTTGTGAAGGTCCACCTGCATAAACAGTCCCCCCTGCACACTTCGGTTGGATCTTTGTAGTAGCACGCTGAGGGCATTTTCATCTGGACGGACGCACAGGTCCGTCCTTAAGAAGTGTCCCAATGCAGGTCTCAGACGGCCTTCTGCAGGAACATGATCAGGGCACACTGGTCCGTCCCTAAAAAGCACCCCCTCTCTGTTAGCCTCCTGTCTGAATTGTTCAGTGTTCAGGGCATACTGGTCCGTCCCTTGAAAGCGTCCCCTCTCAGTTGGCCTTCTGCAGAAGCATGTTGAGGGCACACTGGTCCATTCCTCTAAAGCATCCCCTTCTTAGTTAGCCTTCTGTAGGAAATGTTGACAGCGCACCGGTCCGTCCCTTAAAAGCGTCCCCTCTCAGTCGGCCTTCTGCAGAAGCATGTTGAGGGCGTAGTCCAGCCGGTGGCGCAGCTCGTCTGGGCAGCCATTGGCCAGCAGGGCGCTCAGCCAGTAAGAGGTGGAGACTCGCTCCTCATTAATGTAGGTGAGCAGGTACTCCTGCTTCAGGCTGCTCAGGATCACCTTGGTGTGGTCCTGGTAGAAGTTCACCTGCAGGCCAAAGACTGAGACCGTGACCCCACCGCCCACTGTGACCAGCCACACACACTGTGAATGCTATTAACGTTTCTGCTAGCTAATGCCATTAACATGTTTATATGTTACATGTTTTGCTGCTTTAATTATAAGCAGGGCACTGTTTACAAAGATAAATCCACACGCACTCATGCACACACACACACACACACGGTGAGCCTGGAGACAGGTGAGAGGAGTTTACCTGGAAGGTTCCGTCGTTGAAGAGCATCATCAGAGCACGGTCAGACTTGAGCCACTGCAGCAGGTAGAGCGGGGGGACGCTGGTGTCCACCACGCTCGTTACATCGCCACCCTGGTGGACGAAAATAGCGTCACCGTTACCAAACAAAGAGGACACACACAGAACTCCGTAGGAGGTCGAGAGATTGGTGGACGGAACGGTGGACCGAGGGAGAGATGGAGAGAGGGACAGAGGAGAAGAGGTGGAAGTGGAGAGAAGAAGAGTTTAAGAGATGGAGAGGTGGAGAGGGGGAGACGGCGAGAGAGGGAGAGAAGATAGAGATAGAGAGGAGGAGAGATGGTGCTGGGTTGAGCAGAAACTCACATCCATGAGATTCTCCTCCATGTAGTGGGAGAAGTACTTCAGGATGGTGACTGGACCGGAAAACTGCTCCGGAACATCGTTAGTGGAGAAGAACGAACACTGGCCCAAATCTGCGTAGAAATGTACAGTCCTGGAGAAGAAGAGAGAGGGGGAGGGAGGAAGAGAGGGGAGAAAGAGAGGGTGGAAAGAGAGGGAGAGATGTTAGGTGTATGGTTTTGACTGAAGCTTGGTAGCAGGCTTCAGGCAGTCTTTAATGGTGAGTCATACTTCTATTCAGACTGGCTGGTATTTGGTCGGAATTAAATCACAATTTGCCCTTAACTTCATTTGCCCTGAATGAAAAGGTTTCTTTCTCGTTTGTTCAATGACCATCGACCTTGGCAAACGAAATCACGAGCAGGTTGCACACAATCGTGAGTTGGATTTGGTGGATTGTTCCACAAGGTATTTCATTTCAACTGATTCATTAAATATCCGGCAGCAAAAATAGACACGGGAAGAAAGAAAAACATGTGCAAGCTGTGCTTGTCACTCTGGTTAAGTGCTTCTGCCAAGCACATTAATGATGTCATCTGAATAATACAAGACATGAAGGCAATTATTATTATCACTGTCAAGTCAGGAGTGACTGAACCAACCAGAATGAACGGAAACCAGAATAGACCAAACTGAAGGAGGACTGGAGCGACGCGTGGGAGAACTCACTTCCTGTCCGACAGAAGGCTCATGTGCGTGCCGTTGTTGAAGAGCACGCCAACGACGTGGTTGGACAGCTGGTAGCCGAAGCCGTACTTGTTTGAGTAGTCCACCCACTTGGTCACCCACAGGAAGTTCAGACCAAGGTTCTCATTCGGAAAATCGTCGGCTGATAGGAGCGCAACAAAAACGGCAGGTTATAAGCAATCGCTCTCCCCTGCGGTCTTCAGAGAGAACCAACAACGAGAAAAAAGTTCACGGCTAGCTAGCTAAAAAAAACCAGTTCCAACTTGACAGTTTGCAAGTCAGCAAGCTAACTTAGCTCCTTCGGTAATACTTAGTTAGCAAATAATATAGCTAATGTAGCAAACATTAGCAAGAGACTCACATAATTACAGTAATAGGCAATGAGGAGAAACCCCCATAGTTCTGCCTGAACAACTCTAATGCTAATACTGCAATGCAATGCTAATACACAAAACTAGGTTTGCAATGAAGCGCAACTGTGAGTTGTTGAGCAGGTTAAACGTGAGGTGACGCAGCAGTCGTGTTGGGCGGGGACTTGGCCCTACCTTTGGGCATGTTCTCTAGGCAGTTCTTCATCACGCTGATCAGCGCGGTCACAGTGCTGCCCGCCCTGTTGTCCTCCAGACCTGCAGACACAGAGACAGCGTGAAGGGACAGTCCTGCTCCAATAGAGCAAACAAGGAGGAAACACACCGTGGTACTGCTTTCATAGAAACGCAAGCAAACTCACACGTACACACACATATACACACAGACACAGACAGACAGACACAGATGGAAACACACACACACACACACAGACAGAGACACACACATATACACACACACACACACACACACTCACAGACACACAGACAGACACACTCACAGACAGACAGACACACACACACACACCCTCAGTGTTGTAGCTGCCCAGACTTCCTCTCACGATGGTGTGGACCGCATCTGGGCTCTGCTGCCTGTTCTCTTCCATCACTACGGCAACGGATTTCCCTGCCGGAGGCTTCTCTTCCTGTTTGGAAAGGGAGAGGAAGGAGAGGAAGGGAGAGGGCAGAAATAGGGGAGGAGGCTCTTAAGTTTCATAAGTGCTTTCACACACTGCGTGCATGTGTGTGTGAGTGTGTGTGTCTGTCTGTGTGTGTGTGTGCGCGCGTGACTGTGTGTAGGTTTAGGTAGCGTGTTAGCTCACGTGTCTCACCTCAGACGGCTGACTGCAGTGCTGCTGGCCAATGGCAGCCTTGCTCAGGTCCTGACGGAGCTTATAGATCTCATCCTCCTCTCTGGACAGCTTATCTATGAGAATAATAAACACACACACATCAATCACACATCAAGCACACATCAAGCACACATCAATCACACATCAATCACACATCAATCGCACAGAAATAACACCCAGCAGCACGCGCATCTCAGCTCTGTATGAACATACACACATCAATCACACATCAATCACACAGAAATAACACCCAGAAGCATGCGCATCTCAACTCTGTATGAACATACACACATCAATCACACAGAAATAACACCCAGCAGCACGCGCATCTCAGCTCTGACTGTGTATGACTGAGTATGACTGAGAGACACACTAGTCCCGTCAGGCAGATCAGAAGTAGTACCCACTCAGGATACTGGTGGTAGGAGCGTGTGTGTACATACTCAGACTCTAGTGATGGTAGGAGTGTGTGTGTACGTACTCAGACTCTCGTAGTATTTGGCCTTCTCCTTCTTGCTCCCGAACAGGGCAGCTGCGGCCTTCTTAAAGAAGCTCTTGGTGGGGCTGGACAGGTGGAAATCTGGGGTGGAGTGGCAGCAGGAAGCTGGAAGGCGTTCAGGAGTGAAACCCTGAGAGAGAGGAGGCACACCGTCATACACACGTACTCACACACACACGCGCACATGTACACATGCACACACACACGCACATGTACACACACACACGGACAAGCACATGTGCACATACACGCACATACACACAGACCCAGACACACACACACAAAAGCACACACACATACATACACATATAGACAAGCACATGCACAAATACACACACATACACACGCACCTGTGTGAAAAATTCGTGTGTTAGTATGTTCTCCAGGCTGGGGCGGTCCTGCGGGTTCTTGGCCAGCATGCTGGCGATCAGCTGTCGGGCTGGCAGGGAGAGTGTGGAGGGCAGGGTATACCTGGCCTCTCTGATACACCTGTACGTCTCCTTCAGGTTGCAGGTCTCAAACGGAGGCTTGCCCAGGAGCATGGTGTACCTGTTGGATGAGAGGGCGTGGCTGTAAGCACCTGCTTCCCATAATGACAAGTAAGAAACGTGCACATTTTAACCATCACTTTGTTTTCTCTGTGGTTAGATAGCCTCGACCCCTTTTTGTTGCAGTGGGATGATCTGATTCTCTCTCTTTCTGATCAATTAGAGGCTGCACAGAGAGCCGTGGCAGACTAATTGAATGAATTGATCGCCATGATGCTGAAGGGCAAAGGCTCAGCCCCGATCGATAAAAGGGTGCCGGCCATGGGGCGCATGAGTGGGCGGGGCTAATTGGGAGGGGGCGGGGTCACTCACATGACACAGCCCAGGGCCCAGACGTCCGACTCGCAGCAGTGTCCCTGCTTGTTCAGGACCTCGGGGGAGAGGTAGTTCGGCGTCCCGCAGATCGTCTTGCGCCTGCTCCCCACCGGCTCCAGCCTGGCCGCCAGCCCAAAATCCCCGACCTTCAGCTCCATGGACTCGCTGACGAAGAAGTTCCCTGCGAATAAAACAATTATTAAAACAATCAATATTTAGAGGTCATCCCTCAGCACCACCAATTCTAATTTAAAAGTTTATCTCTCTGAGGGGGGGGGGGGGTAGTTTTAATTTAAGGAGCCGATTTGTGCTCCTAGTCCCCTCAGGCTTACCAAGCTTCAGGTCTCTGTGCAGGATCTTGTGCTCGTGAAGGTAGCGCATCCCGGACATGATCTGCCGCAGGTAGTACCGCACCTCGGGCTCCGTGAGAATCTTCCGCGCCTTGAGGATGTGCGCCAAGGACTGCCGGAGAACAGAGCGTGAAACGTGGAGCGTGAGTGCCACTGCAAGGGAACGTGGTGTTCGGAGCCTGCAGACGCGGCGCGCGCCAGCACGCATTTGACAAGGCTATGTTACTATTGCACGCACGGCTGTTACTACCTCCGTCTGCCTGGCAGACGCCTTTCACAACTCACTATATTCCGCTGAATTTGTCCTAAAGTAACCGAGACTAAGCGCGTTACTTTTACCTTTTACCCACAAGTCAAGTTTCCTAAAAGCGCGTGACAAACGTGACAAAGCAATATTTACGAACGGCAAGCTATTACGCGCGGACTACAGCTAGCTCTCCCGATGCAAATGGCTGGATACAATATGAGATCGATGAACGGAATAAATTTTAAAAAACAACACTGTTAAAATGAGCGTTAGTGTATACGGACATGCGTTATTTAAGAAAGGAGAACACTCACCCTCCTACTGCAGTATTCCAGCAGGATGTATATGTTGTCTTTATCCTCGAAGTGCTGGTAGAAGTGGACGATGTGCTTGTGGTGAAGCGCTTTGTGTAGCTCGATTTCCCTGTCAATCTATCAAGAGAACAAGCAGAGGGAGAAAATCGTCTTGCATTACATTTGTTTTCCACTGAATTCTAAATATAAGAACACACCAGAGCATTATATTAGCTCGCGCTTACCTTTTCTCTTTGGTGCGGCTTAGACACGCGCGTGTGCGGAATGATTTTCGCGGCGTACACCTTGCCGGTGGCCAGATCTGTCAGCTCGTAGCATTTCGCAAAGCCACCCTGTGGACAATAAAACTAGGTTTAATTCGATTCTATACTGAGAATTTTAACGCTCAGGACGACGCTTGTTCTCGTGCACAATAAGCATACAAAGATAAAGATCAACTTGTCCCGCTTTTGGACACTGCGGGAATGCCATAAAATGTTGCACAAACTGAAACTGCTTCTACTTAATTATTGATTTCCATGTCTAATAATGACAGTTTTCCTCTCCAAGTGTAAATTGTTACTATACTGTGGCCTTATTATTTCCGTTAGTCCGAGCTGACTCCTGCACAAACCTAAACGTTCACCGTAGACTGAGTTATTTCCATCATTGAGTTTACCTTTCCCAGTACTTTCCCGCGGCAGTAACATTTCCCCGTGACGGAGTCTGTGATGATCCGCGAAGTCTCCGTGGGTCCCTGTGAATGCTCCTCCGCTTTCTTCTTTTGAAATTCGCAGGATTTGTTGAGCGTCTGTTCGGACATCTTGCTGTTCGGCTGGTGTGCGATATTCCGTAATATATCCATGACGGGCCGGTACAGCTCTGGCTCGCGGAATTTATCCTGGTGCAAGTCTCGTCTCGGTGCCGGGTTTTATACGCCGGCGCCCTCAACCCCCCTTCATTTTCTTACGTCATGAAGTCGCTCGCTCTGTGAATGACTGATTTGGCGGAGGGCTAATTTTCTTGCACGAGAGCTGAAAACATGACACTAAACGCCTTTGCAAGCTGCAGCTTTGTAAACACGTGACAGATGTAACTGAAAAATATATATAAGGCAAGCAAAATGTTTGAGCATTAATACTCAATATCAACTTAAATTACAATGGATTTGCTGGAGTATGATACACGTAGCTTACCACTAATGTGTCATACAGTATAAGCAGTAATAAACTACTCAAGTTTGAAAGAGACGATAGTAACAAAGAATGTCAACATGGAATAATACATCCAATTGCCCGAAAATATTTAGCTTAGAAAAATTGGCCCATCTGCTTTATATGTTAAATGTGCATGTTTTCATTTAACTCGTGTTCAAATTTGGATAATGTTATCATTATCAGGCACCCTGATAGAATCCTAAACCAATGGAGACATATTACACGAACCACTTACAAATTTAAGGATTTGAAAAATAATTGCTAAAGTAGGTAATAATTGATACATCTTACTCCATGTCTCCAAACATCATCAACAAAAGCAACCATAACCACCACTTCAAACACCACCACCCCCATCACCATCCTCATTTCGCTTGTAAAATTATTTTTTTTAAATAAACAAGAGATGTAACCATGTCGCCACCAAGAGACTCCATGTATTACAACATTCATTGAAGTTGCTCTAGGTGATGTCGTGCGTAAAACACGTTAATAAAGTATCCGAGAAAAATAAAAACACTAACGATTAAAACACTAAACAAGAGAAATTAAGATGCACACACGAAGCCTTATCATGAATACCATCCGAACACGGTTTTCAGGATTTGAGAGTACCATATCATTTTATAAATTAAATCCTATATCGCCACTGTGCGGTCAGGATATAGCATTACACTTAATGTTATCTACAGTGCGTTTTCCCCAAGGGTATGCAATTCCGGTCCTGGAGGGCCAGTGTGTGTGGTTTTTGTTTCCACCAATTACCCTGGCTAAATGAGCTAACTGACTGTATACAACCAGCTGATTCACCCGTAGATTAGATCTCAGTAAAACGTTTCATATAAGAAAGAACAGTCTTCGGCTGCCAGTCACGAGAAATGTAGCTCTTATGTCAGATGGCGTAAATGTTAGTGCTAATTAAGTCCAGAAGTTGACATGAAAACCAGAAACAGATACATCCCTTGTTGCCAACCTATGGTTTTACCATTAAGACCATGAATACTAAAAAAAAATGCTGACATATGGCAGTAGCCAGACTTGTAGCCTAAAAATAAAAAAGGTTCTCATGTTAGTCTGCAGTTGTGACTCGACTATGGTCAGACAAACAGTTCACGGATGTTGTCCGCTAGAATATGCGCCCGAGAGCGCGCGGTATTAATGAGGTGTCCCTGAAAACCACACAGATGCGAGGAAGTGATCTTGAAACCAACTTCATTAGCAAACTTGGTCAGCTCACACAAGCAAAACATCCACCGGTAAGGGGGCCATTAAATCGAGGTAGGTTAAGCTTCGTATTTCTGTCTTGATGGCATTTACTGGCTTCTGTTTTTGTCAACTTAGCTGTAAATTTGCGAAGCGTTTAATTACCTATAAGTGATACGCCTATTCAGAAAGAGGGAGATAAATAGGCTATATGCTGTACAGCAGTTCTATTCTTCGGCAAGTAACCAAATTTTTACAGAAATATGCGTGGCTTATTCGTTTAAAATCAGGTGTTGACCGTTTAAATAGTATAGACTGTGAAGAAGTGAATTAAGTTATATTATTATTTAGCATACGGTTTAATTCCACGAGAATTTTAGCCTTGCCGTAAAGTCCACCACAGCAGACCACACAGCCTCTCGACGATGCCAAATTCTGAGTGAAATACAGGGGGTCATCTGTATGCAAAAAAATTATTAAAAATTAAAGTGTAGCCTATGCTTGGTAGAACTACAGCCAAACATAATGACATCACACCGACATTATTTTTATTATTTTTATAACTCTTTATACTGAATGCTGGACTTCCCCGCACACAGATAGGCTGATCATTACACAAGAACGCAGGAAATTTGAACGATGTTGTTTTTTTTTTTTTTGTATAAATGCTGTAAATACAGACAGTATACTAGTGTCAACCACATGTGCAAACTGAGTAGATTCGTGGCAGTGGCAGTTCTTTGGTGTATCGCGCTGTGACGATGTGATCTCTGCTGATTAATCAGAAAATAGAAATTTTTCAGACCCCGGGTGTCTCTGGGATCACCATGCTTTCGCTTTATTTCTGAACATTCTCTCCTCCTGTCAGTCAGCTAATAAAGAGAACAAGAGAGCTTTTTTCTAAGCATACGTACGCTTATGACACACACCTCTGGGTGAGACCTTTCAGGTCTGAAAAAAATCAGCGTTTCGATGAATAATCAGGATCAAATCAGGGTAAAATCACATCCCTGATTTTTACGGCAGGGAACCTGAACCCGAGGCTCGGATGGCAAGGGCTCCGGGAGAGGAGGCGGGAAACGCCACCATTCTCGGGCAGAACTGCACGGCGCCCGGCTGCCCGGAGGAGGGCGGCGCTCCCGACGCGCGCCTCGCCGTCTACCTCGTCACGGCCGCGGTCTTCCTGGCGTGCGCCGGCCTGGCGGTCTGGTGGCGGCGGAGGGCGTGGCGCGGGTGGACGCGCCGCCTCGAGGCGCGAGCCGGACGGGCGCGGTCGCCGCTGCCGCCGAAGACGCCGCCGGGGCCGGGTTGCCCCGGGATGCGACGCGCCGCGGTGGGACCGGAACCCGACCCGGACCCTCGCGGGGACGCGAGCGCGTACTACGAGAACCTGATGATCGTGACCGCACCTGGTCACGGCGACCGCGGTGACCACGGCGACCACGGCGACCCCGCCCGGCGCGTGATGTCGGAGCAGGGGCACGAGGAGGTGTACGAGCTCCCCGACGGCCTCGCTGACGAGGACTGCGTCTACGACAACGACGCGCCGGACGCCATCTACTGCAACCATCCCATGCGGGACCACCCCGTCCAGGACGACACGTACGTGTTCCCGGACCAGCTGTTTGAGTAGGGACAGCCCTGCGACGGGGCCTGAGCCACGCCCAAACTGCCCCCGTGACACGCCCCCCCCCACCTCACCGAACGACTGACCTGTACCACACAGTGAAAGCTCCAGTGCCAATTCACCTCTGACAGAGCACATATGAGTCTAACTGAGAACATACGTCAGGGATCAGCAACTCTGGCCCTCAAATCCAAATCCAGCCCTGGTTTTCTTTTCTCCCGGGTAATTAGTGCCACCGATTGGCCAGACTGTCTTCACACCTGACCCCCAGGCAAAGGGAGGGTGGAAAACCAGCAGTTCTCGGCCCTCGAGGACCGTGAGTTGCTGATCCCTGCCATATGTAATCTGTAAGAGTTGATTTAACACTGAACATGTTATGGTGCATAAACCAGATGTATATATAACCAACCATAAAGCAAAACAACTGTACTATAACCAATAAACTGCAGTAAACCTAAACTGTACTACAACTAATAAAATACCATAAACCAACATAACTGTACTATGATCAACCAACTAATATAAACCACAAACTTGCAAATATGTATTTATTTTTGTTCTGAATGTCAGACAGATGTTTAGCACATCTTCAGTCAGAAGGATTATTTTTATTTCTAGGTTTTCACTCAACATTGAACATATAATTTACTGGAGTTTGGTGTATATATAATTGTAAAATATCCTGTTTATAGATCTTAACATGTACAGAAATTAAAGCTGTACGGTGTGAAAATGTTTATAAAATGGTATGCCAAGAAAAGTAAAAAAAAAAAAAAAGAAAAGAAAAAAAAAAGAAAAGAAAAAAAAGAAAGCTTTTACACATGTGGAAGAAAACAAACTTTGATGCAGCATCATCCAGCATGAACAAATGTGTAATTAATTCTCCAGCAGGCACATCACCGTAACTGAGCGTTTGTTTTCACTGGTGCCGGGTTTTTCTGCGACGGGTTCAGGCGGCAGGGTTTTGGGGGCGGGGCTTGCGGACGGCGATGACGTCATAGGCCCAGACCCGGTCGAGCCCGGAGCCCTCGGTGTGGGAGGGGGTCCAGCGCGGGAAGGGGAAGCGACAGGCGACGACGCGCCCGTCGTCAGGGAGCTCCGCCAGGAGCTTCTCCTCCAGCGCCTGCATCTGTGAACGCAACCAATCAGGCAGCTTATCCATCAGCCAAAGTGTAAACACAACCAATCAGGCAGCTTATCCATCAGCCAAACTGTAAACACAGTCAAACAGTCGATCGATCAGTTTATCTGTCATCCAAACTATAATTGAGTCAAATAGACAATCATTCAGTCAATTAATGTATCTGTCAGTTAAAGTAAATCCATTTAATCAACCAACCGACCACTCACTCAATCTGATCAATCTCACTCAAGTCCACTCTTGAAAGAGTGAAAGTGAATGAGGAAGTGCATGAGGAAGTGAATGCCATCCAAACGTTACCCTAAACCGGACGATGAGTCATCCAGTGCGCGACCCTTGATACTGAAACATAAATACTGCCACACAGAAGAGATACCCGCCCTTTACACAAATATACCTTGAAATTTATTGCGAAAAAGGAAATCCAAAGAAAGAAACGGGACGGCTAAAGAGAGCCAGGCAGGCCGTGTTGCTGTCTGATGAGGTGGGGCCCTTCAGCGTGTGCTGGAGGGCCCACGAGCACGGGGTGACACACTCACCACTCCAGGGGCCAAAAACGCCGTCACGTTGCTGTACCCGGAAAGATCCGTCTGTGGAGACAAAGGCGCTTTGAGCAGAAAACTCCTGCACAGGATACATCTACTACTGATATACACGCCAGATTAGAACGCACACACGCACACTCATTAAAAATGATCTTAATCTGTCAAATATTTTCAAGACATTTTATTTTCCTTGTATGCTGCCCTATATTTTACGTTACATTATATTTTCTGCAACTCTTCAGTTTGAATATGTTTCTTCCTGTCATTTTTAAAGTGAAGAAGTAATGAAATAAAAAAAAAAAAACTTCATAATTTAAAAAAATAATAACGAGTTGCATTTCAAAATCACAGAGTTCCCAAAGTGTTTTATAGTGAAAGGGGAGCCAATGAAACAGGGGGATGATTAGGGGGTCAGATTGGGAATTTATCCAGGACACTGGGGAACCCCCTGCTCCATGAAAAGTGCCTTTAATGGCCAGTCAGGACTGTGGTCTAATGTCTCGTGCCGAAGAGAGGACAGATAGAAGCGGCTCTTGTCAGCGTCCCTCCGCACGGTACCTTCCAGAAGTCCTGGTTGACGAAGCGAGCGTGGCCGGCGGGGACCCCGCTCCAGCGAGCCCTGGCTCGGGAGTAGGCGAGCAGGACGGGGTTCACCTCGAACCCGGTGCAGCGGAACCCCTGGGAGCACGCCGCCAGCACCTGCGGTTCGCCGAGCACAGGTTCGAGACTCACCTGAGAGGGGCCCAGGACCAGCTGACTGGGAACGCTCGGGCACTCATACACATACACAGACACACACACACACGTGCACACACACACACACATGCACACAAATGGGCACACATGCACACACACACACACACGTGCACACACAACACATGCTTGGGGGCACGCACACACTCACACTCGCGCACAACAGGGGGAGTGATTCAATCTAACTGCAACATTTCTCTGCATTTGCCCTGAAGACAGAAACTCAGCCAGGTTAGCCAAACCCCCTGCCCCCTTACAATAATCTGCATCAACAGTGTACAATGTCTATATACAGGATGTGTAAACCCCCTACGAGGCTATTTATGTTAAATACGGTTGAATTTTTTAAGCAGTTTTGCTGCCTGAATACTTTCTGTTGGCCAAGTTCTCATTTTAGGCAGCTGTGAGTTTCTCCTGAGCCGACGCTCACTTTGGAAACCACAGAAACTGTAGAAACCACGGAAACCAGGCTTTTTCAGGTGGCAAGTGCCACAGGTACTGACAGAGATACAGTGCATAGGCCAAACTTTTTCTGTGCCAAAGGGCCAACTGACATTCAAACTAAACCAATGACCTTTTTTTTAAAAAAAATTCTGTGCTGTTATTCATACCACAAGACACCACAATGATCCACTACAGGCACCAACACACGCTCACGCTCACACTCACACTCACACTCACACTCACACTCACACTCACACTCACACTCACACTCACACTCACACACTCTCGCACGCACACACACACAACACTATTAATCTGACTCACCAGTCTTCCATCGCCTGATCCCAGGTCAGCCAGAGCGCCCTGCCGTCCCTGCAGAAGTTTCATGACATTTGCAGTCTGTTCCACGCTCGAAGGCAAGTAGGGTACCTGCGTACAGCGTTTAATCACACTGGTCAATCCGGCCTGCGCAGCCACGGGAGGGCGAAGGATCCTGCACAGTCACTGTGTTTTAACACCGAGTAGCACACTGCATGCAAAGAGGCTACAAAAAGCTGTTCTATTGCCAAACTCAAAACAAGATCTGATATCTTTTTGTGCGGAGTTCTGCCATAATTTCTCTTAAAAAAAAAAAAAAAATGGCAGACAAGGTTGTCGTTTTTGTGGTTTTCATGAGTAAGGCCACCCCCCGCATGCATGTGTGTTCTAATCTGGAGTGTATCTTGTACGGGCCACAGCGTCGATTCCCGCCGTTTTTGTTTCGCTGAGTTTAGATCCCCCAGTTCGCTCGCTCTCAGAGCGCCTCTCTCTCTCTCTCTTCGTAGACGGATCTTTCCGGACGCAGCGGCGTCACCGTGTCTAGCCCCCCGATGTGGTGAGCCTTTCACCCACTTTTGTAATGTGGTGAGTTTTTTAACCCACCGCTCGAGATGAAAGTAACCGACCTTGACAGCACGGTTAGCGATGCTCTTACACCCGTCAGCGTTTTCAGGGCTCTACAGCAGCGACCGTCTCACCCTCACAGACGCCATTTTGCACAAATCATTCTAGTGTTTATACTTGAGCGTCTGAACACACGAACGGTTTTGCGTGACAGATTAGCGAGCGAGGAAATGTGCGGTTCTCGGTTCTCATTCCTCACGCACAGCAGGCACACACACTGCAGTGACACTAAAGCAGGCCAGCTGCAGAGACTGGCATCCTTTTCCCCACTCACGCATTACTGAATTACACTTCAATTTGAATTTATGTACACCACACCTTAGGCTGCTCTATGGCAATCTATCAAGGTTTATAGTCAGCCTTTCAGGCTGCTACCTCCATCTGCTAAACCAGTCTGTTTTTGTGACAGGTGTAAAATTCTCTGTTCACATTCACCCTGCTCAGTCAATTCTTTTCTCACATTGGTCTCCTCCCTCCATCTCCACCTCGGTCTTTCCTTTAGCTTTTACTACATCCGTGATGATGTCTTGAAGGGGGGGGGGGGGGCTCTTAAATTAGTCTCAGGTGACAAGTGACAACACAGAAACAAATGGCAAAATGATCCAGTGAAATGACAGAGTAGCAAGGTGAGCAAGGGTCCTGAAATGGGGTTTGACTCCTGCTGTTACACTGTGCTCTCTCTATCTCTCCCTCCCTCCCTCTCTCTTTCTTTCTCTCTCTCTCTGTCTGTCTCTCGCTCTCTCACTCAGGACTAACACACAGAGCGACTGGTGACAGACGACACTAACGGCATCACATCAGCAGGAAGTGTTTATAAAAAATGTGCTAAAGACAACTCCCTTACACCCTCCCACATGACAGGCTGTGAGTCCAGCACACACACACACACACACACACACACACACACACACACACACACACACACACACACACACACACACACACACACACACACACACACACACACACACACACACACACACACACACACACACACACACACACACACACACACACACACACACACACACACACACACACACACACACACACACGCATGCATGCAAGCAAACATACAAGCACACACACTCACAAATTTCTCTTTGCACCACACAAACACAAACTCTCAATAAGTACACGCATACACATACACACGCACACTTTCTTTCACGCAAACTCTGAGCCTGTCCCAATATGCACACTTATTCACACTTGCACGCTTGTGCACCTGCACTCACTCATAAGTGCTGTGTGCCTGTTGTGCACTTTATCCACCCTTGCGCTAAGACAGCTCCAGAGGGGTATTTGGCCGAGTACACAGACACAGAACCCACCGAGTTGGTGACATTTACTGTTGAAGGCAATCACAAGGTTGTGGGCCTGTGCGTTTATGGGAGGAAAATGCCACCAAAGAAATATAAAATGTAAGAAAGAAGTCTGCAAAGCTGCACATCTGTCTGTCTGTCTGTCTGTTTGTCTGTCTCTCTC
Source organism: Anguilla anguilla (assembly GCF_013347855.1). Classification (NCBI taxonomy): domain Eukaryota; kingdom Metazoa; phylum Chordata; class Actinopteri; order Anguilliformes; family Anguillidae; genus Anguilla; species Anguilla anguilla. The sequence continues at coordinate 42,910,893 of NC_049210.1, read as the reverse complement.
TCTCTCTCTCTCTCTCTGACACACACACACACACACACACACACAGGCACTCACACTTTTGTTTTCACACCCGCAAGCACTTTCCTGTAGCTATGCTCTAAGTGTTGCACAAGCAGAGGAGTGCAAGCAGGTGTTGGCTGGAACCGCTAAGCTATATTAACACAGATGAGGCCGAAATCAGCGAGGCTATCCGCTGTGCGGCGAAATATAAAAATACTGAAACCCTTTTCCTCACCGTGTCAAGCAGCCACTAGTATACTCATGCTGTCAAATAAATGCAGGTTGCAGTGGATCAAAGTAGTTTTTCCCAAACTTGGATCTGGAAGAGTCCTAGCCAGGAATGTTTTTCCCCCTGTGAAAAACAACTAGCCTTCTAGAAGTACTTTGTTTATACTTGTATACTTCGTACACTGCACATTTTAAACTGTCAGATGAAAAGTCTGGTATGTACTGGTTAAATATACTGTACTCACAAGAATTAGTCAGACAAATCCGTAATATAATGACATTACAATTTGTTGTGTAGCAGCAATGTAGTATAGTGGTGGAACTGGGCTTGTAACTTCAAGGTTGCGAGTTCAATTCCCAGTTGCGGTGGTTCCATTATACCCTTGAGCAAAATACTTACCCTGAATTTGTTCAGTAAATATAATGTATAAATAGACTGTGTGTAAAAATGTAACCTGTGTAAGTTCTGAAGGAGACTCTGCACTAAATACTGAAATATAATGAAGTTGAGATATTCTTCTGCGCACAAGTTTTTAAATTGCCACAGCTCAGGATGCTCATTTTAGGGATCCTTGAGATTGTAAATTTTGGGAATCCCTGGAGCAGAGTTTAGAAACCTGATCAGTTAATATCCAGCCACATAAATAAATAACAACAATAAGCAGTATAAGTTACAAAAGTTACAGGTGTTTGCTTCAGAAATGGAGAGCAAAAAAAAAAAACACAACATTCAACCAAGAATTCCTTTTACTCTCTCACAAACAAACATTGGACATACTTCTCTCAAAATACTTCTTGCTTGTTGCGAAAGACTGCAGTCAGCAGTCCAACGAAAGCTTGTGTTAAGTGCTGCCACCTGTGTGTGAGGAGTGTGAACTGCAGGCATGCTATGATGCTATGACACTGCAGGCAATGGAGAGGGTGACTGAGCTGTCCTGTTATATCCTGTTTGTCACACTATGTTCAGCCACATACCGGTGAGCACTATATTAGTACGCCGGGAAATAGCCAGCCTAGATTGGCTGAATGGCCTGTCCTCCTCATTATGTATTCTTATGTTCCAGATGGATCTGTTCTCTTTATTATGTATTCTCATACGCTTATGTTCTAGATGGGCTGAATGGCCTGTTCTCCTCGTTACGTATTATTATGTTCTGATGTTCTAGACGGACCTTTTCTCTTTATTATGTATATTCTTGCGTTCTAGATGGGCTGAATGGCCTGTTCTCCTCGTTGTGTATTATTATGCTCTTATATTACAGAGGGACCTGTTCTTCTTCTTGTGTATTCTTATGCTCTTAAGTTAATTTTGAGGCGGAATCTAAGTAGAGAGTGCGGCGTAGTCACGCAGTTGAGTCACACTTATGTTATGATTAAACTGATAATGCGGGGGGGGGGGGGGGGGTTGGGCAATAAAATTATCTCCATATTGCTTTTTAAATTTGGTTTAATTTGGATTAAATGCCAAGCCCAAGGCCGAATTAGAAGCCACCGTAAAGCACGTTCATAATGAACATACCTTCAGCCTCAGAGGCACCCTCCGGAAGCCCGGGAGGACGAACATCGCCCACAGCCCATAGCAACCGGCCAGCAGCGCGCCCGACCCGGCGGCCAGCGCGTGGTTGTCCGGGTAACGGTGCAGGTACTTGGCGCTGTGGTCCTGGAGGATGACCTCGATCGAGTCTTCCATGGCACCTGTGATGTGATGTCACGTCACGACACACTGTCACACGGAGCTGAGCTCACCGCACAGGTTCGTCGTGAGACCGTTATACGGAGTAACTGCAATGCCACGATAAAAAAACAGTGACCATAGGCCATACTGGATGGACAAATATACTGTTTACGTCTCTGATATTATGGACAGCAACGGCAAGCTCTGAAAGCATGAGGATCAAAGCCTTTCCTATCACCTGTAGAGAATGTATCACTGCAGTTCATGCCATTCCCTCGGGTCTAATACATCTAATGAGAGGTCATAGGTTATACCAAGATTTTAGCAGAGTAGTACCTAATCTGATTATTGGTGGGACACGCGTTACAGAAACGAAGAGCTGAACCAATAAGACGCACCCTTCGATTTCGGAAGAGGATCTCACCGAAGGACAAATCTTTTTGTAATTCATAAATATAGGACATTGGTTGGGAAAGTTCACTGCTTTATCGTATACAATTTTGCGCCCCAAACAAAATTTAAGAAATTCAATTAAAAATCTTGCACAATATATATCCTAGTGCCTAATTCACTGATATTGAGAATACATGTGGGTTTTGTGAAGCTGAAGCTAAATCTCTAATGCGTACTTTTTTTATGCTCAAAGCCCACAAAGTTATGGAATGACATAGACAACTTAATATTCAGTGAGACTGGACGGTCGAGACAAAGTATCAAAACAATGCAGTATTATGAAGAGTTCATCACAAAGCATCTTCATTTTATAAATTACTTTTGCCTTCTTTTTTTACCTTTTCTAAGTAGTATACTGTGTATTTGGCTTTTATGATACTGCATAATTATTTGATGTCTGATTATTTGTATATTGTTATTTGCAATAAAAAAAAATGACGCACAGGCCACTATATGGACTCTGAAACGAAGCTGCTTTTAGGCCTACCCAATGTTTGTATGTAGCGAAAATAATTATTAACGGAAGTCACGTGATTGTTGTCGACGGTCAACATGAAAAAAAATTGGCAACAGTAATCTACTCTAGACTAGTTAGCATTGGGTTCTTCATGGCCGTTATGAACTCCCAGGCACGTGCAGTGCGCTATAAACTCCAGCAGAGGGCAGGTCTGCACCATTCTATTTTCAGGTGGCGTTTTCTAGAAACGTTCCAAGCTCGGAAAGTTTCGATTTAAAGTGCGTTCGATATAAACGTATGAATTTTAGCTACGAGAATAAATGGACTGCGAACGAATAAACTATACATACGCCAGAGCGTCAAAATATTCACACAAACACGTATTTCTGTAAATTCGGGCAAAAGCATAAACTGCCAGTTTAGACGAATTAAGCTAGGTTTATCGTTTGGTAGAATACTGCTATCAACGCCTCAAGAAAATAGTAATATAAAGGCTCACAGAATTTGAATACTATTCTGTTAGTCAATTAAATTACTTTTATTTGTCAAGAGCGCGAAATCTCTGAGCGTAGCTACCCACCTGAAATGTCTGCAAGTGCAACACGGTCAAAGCATGACAGACAGCTCGATTCCCGATGCAGCGCGTAATAATGCCCGCATGTGATTAAGCGCTATCCAACCAGTTGTGTGCCAGATGCACACGCAATTCTGTGGGCCGGTTTTGCTGTCGTCAAATCAAGATATTAACCTGAGGAACACGGGGAACAAGGCGCGGTTTGAGTTCGTAATTCAGGAAGGCAAACATATCAGATTTAATTCTGGCGGAATTGTTTGGCGTATTCCAACATATCTTGCAGTAGCTACTCCACTTGTAAAAAAAAAAAAAAAAAAAAAATCGCATATTACGTACTTACGAGTGATTTGGGGGAGCTTGAAATTAGGTGGCCCAAACATAACAGTCTATTTTTGGACAACAGACCCTGCTCTGGCGTTCCGGCTTTTATTGCTTCTTTATTTAAGTATTATAAAATAAATGAAGAAATATATAATGAAGAAAAGTAAAAATTAATAAATTAATCTCACGTGTCTGTTTCCCATTCCCAGAACTTTAGGAAACGCACGGTAAAAGTTCCCGGCACGTGCACCTGCCTCGTTACAGGTGTTTACACCGAAAGCTGTGACCGTCAAATTCTGTAACCCTATAAAAGTATGTGACCTGGTTAAAACTATGGGAAAAAGACTGGGGGGATTGGCCAAATATTGTGAGGTGAAGTCTCACACTCATTGCTGTTGTCACTAAAGCATTTCCACGGCGTTCAATAGACAGACCAACACACAGGGGGCCACCAGTCACGTTGCAGTAACACAGCTATAAACATATGTGACCTCGTGGTGAAGTAGCTGAAATTCAGCACCCTCTAGGGTCACCGAATCAGAGTCACGATTTTTGGCGTAACACCAGAATCTTCCATCGAATTTCTTGAAACGTTTTTGTGTTGGCCTGTGTATCGCTGCATGTTCCACCATGAGAAAAAAAGACATACACACTATTTCTCTATCACTGAGAATAGTTTCTCTCTCATTTCTCCTGTCGGTGTGTGCAGAAGCAGCGGCTCTCCAGGGTGAATCACCCCCCCCCCCCCCAAATCCAAAATGCCCTTTCATATGTGCCCAAAACAGCAGACCTGGTGATATGCAGACCGCAGACCTACCTTCTGTTCCAATACCACCGATACAACCACAGGGAAATACAAAACGTGACTACACATTTAAACACTAATCTGTCTTTTTGGCTTACTATTTGGTGTGTGCAGGTATGCAGATTTGTTTGAATGAAGTACATTTTTACATATCTGGGATTTGCTTGATTTATTATCTAGTAACTACGGCAACCGTCTTGAAGGCAGACACACAAATGAATCTGTTGCACGAAGCAATGCATGGACAAATACAAATAGTCCCACATGAAGCTTGTTCTATCATTTGACAGCTAGAACAGAAGAGTGGGTTTTCCAATTTTAGAACTGGAAAACTTTTTCGACGAGCTAATCTGACCAATCGCGCGCAGTAACCTCAATGCAGTCGTTAGATAGTAGACGACAGAAAGGGATTCTAATGGTATTGTCGAAATGCGACTATATATGGTCAGGGTTATGACTGATCTCTCGGGTGAAGTGGGTTTCTTGCATATTTCCTCTGACGGTATTCCTTTATATTGGACAACGATGTTTTTCGATCACGTCTTCATTATTGTTTTTCCATTTGGCCTCTGTTCTGACGCACGTCTCTCTCTCTCTCTCTCTCTCTCTCTCAGCTGTTTTGCAGTCTTTTCGTCTTGGAAAAAGGCATGTCCCGATATGTTTCCGTTAAATCGTTCTAGGTTAATCACTCCCTACAAGACTGGCAACAAACAAGACTTACCATATTAATAAGGATATTGTTTTTATCTTTGTTTAATTACGCACATGAATGGATCTGTACGGTAAGGTAAGACCAAACTATATATTTTTACGGGGGTGGTGAAACTGATAACATAAAATAAAATAAAATGTATAATAAAATATATTACAGTCTGTGACAATATACCATCTTGTACATGGTTATGTTTCATTTTAAAAAATAAAGAAATATTCACAAATCGTTTTTCTACAGAACTACCCGTTTCTACTTTCGTTGTTTTCGCCTTGTTATGACCAGATGCATTAGTAGAAATATATGAAAGACAATTTCTCCCCCCAAAATTAAATTTATTCCATTGTAATACTTTTAGATTTCGGACGTTTAAAAAGCATCCGGTCTTCTGAGGACCTAATAACCAACTATTAGCCTGAATTTATCAAAGTAAAGAAAACATTGCATGCTGAGTAATGTAGTCCTAATTGAAATCCATTTTAGTGCGAGTGAGCCGCATGAAACTACAAGCCCCGGCAGCGAACACGGGCTTGGTTGCGTGCCTGGTAACGCGCCTTCGCTCGCGCGCACCCGTGCATCCAGTAAGTGGAGGACAGCTCTCGGGTGCTGATTTTACGGAGAGTGCCGGAACTGAATAGCATCCCCGCACAATTGATAATAGCGATCTGGCGAAACCGGTGAAGCAGTTTGCTGAATGAGACACGAAGCACCTATACAGGTTTGTGTTTGCGGTGTTTCTGGGTGCTTAACGCTGTCAGTTTTCATTATCTTGTTTGTTGAAAGCGATTCATTGAAATCGTCATGGCATGGATACGAATGATTGATGTGCAGCTACTTCGGTTGATATGCTTTTTGAATGGTAACTGAATGATTAAATATAAAACAATAGAAGTACACAAATCGCCAAAAGTAGAAATCTGGCATTTTACGCACGTCCTTGTCATTCACGACCATGTGGGCTACTGCATTTGGCAACGTTGCCATATTTCTGATTATATCCGTGTTTAGAGCACAGTATATCTGTACTAATCAACCGTAAAGGGGTTTCATATGAATCATCCGGTATGGAGAAAAGAGCCGCCCTCCTTTCTGTCGCGTCAAGGGGCAAATCAGAGGAAATCCGTTGTAATATCGCTATACCACGCGGTCGTTGAAAAAGTAACAGCTTAGGAACCTTTTGCTACTTTGAATATTTAAGAAACGTTATAAAATAGTACTCATTTGTACACCCTTACCTAATAACAATAGTACAATAGTGATATGTTTATATGTGCGTGGATGAATGATTTGACCATTTTCAGTGATTATCCAATGGTAAATCTGTCTTTGTTGTATATTTAATTGGAGGTGGTATTGTACAAGTCTGGCTCATTTATGTAAATGTACACAGTACAATGTCCAGTGTTATTTCAACTCTTAACAAATAACATTTGGACCCACTCTGGAATTTGGGATCAAATGTTATCTGTAGGAGAGTTGAATTAACACTGGAAATTTTTCTGTGTATTTTCATATCATGGGAACCTGTGTGACCGTTCACATAATGTAATGTAGTAACACCGTTAAATAACTAGGCAATGTACCATGAACTGCTTTAACTTTTTAAAACACTGAAGTGACCACACAGAAGCTTTAAAACTGATTTGACTGTATGAATGATATAAGTACGGACCTTTGGTGAGGGGGTTGGGGGGGGGGGGGTTGAGGTGCTAGCATGTTTGCTAAAATGCAAACACATTCCCCTTCTTGTCTGACTGAGGACTGGCAGTGCCGGGTTGGGTTCGGAACAGCCAGATCAGGGGCGTGTGTCTTTTTCCTGGAGAGCATCACAGGTTCAGGTCCGGCCTATTTAACGGACAAGATGAGGCCCGCCATGAATGTCCTCCCTGCTGGCCTGCACCATTTTACAAAAGAATTTGGCCCCCCAGGAGAACACTGGCGTGGTGGTCCGCTTAAGTCCACAGTAATGTAGTAAAGGTGAATGCTCACCGTTGGTTTCGTGGGACTTCCTGTGGAGCGGGAACTCCAAGTGTATCTCGGTGACATCTGTGTCCACCCTGTAATAAGGTGACTCCTCATTGGTTGGTATGTGCCAGTTTGTGATGTCAGTGCTGAAGGATGGAAAAGAGACATTGGACAAGAATTTTACATTGTGAGAATTGTTGGCGTGTGATAGGATTAATAAAAGAGTTTAGACAGACTGATGTATCCAAGCACTGGTGCCAAGTATAAAGTAGCCTAGCCATGCAAACAAATGGAGCGGCTTAGTTCATGTTTGGCACCGGTGCATTAATACACCACAGTCTGCCCCGGCTGTCTTTTATTAGCCTAAAAGCTTTTTATTAAACTCGAGCTCCAAACAGGAAGTGAGTCCAGAAATAACTTTAGGCCATAAACCGTAGAAAAAACATGGATCAAAATCCCTGTAACGTCACCCACCGACTTTCCACGGGCTTGGTGAAAAGCATTTTAAAAACCACGGACGTAGTTTGCGCTGCTGCCAAAAAACTGGAGCCAGAGACTGCGCAGTAGGAGAAAGGGGGGCCCTTATATGGGCGTGAATTCCGGCCAATCCGGGTCGTCCGCTGTGCACGGGAGAGACAGTGACTCGGCAGTGATGCAGACCGTCCCAGATTCGTCCAGAAATTATTAAAATCATGTCTAAATAGCGCAATAAAATTAAAATTGGCACATGGGGAGACATTACATGAAGAAAAAAAACACTTGCTACTACATTTTCTGAGGGGGGAAAAAATGATTGACTGTATTTTGTCTGTGTTGTCACCATTGACTTGCGTCGAAACGTAAATATGGCTGAACCACCCGTCAAGTCACGCCAAAAAAACATGTGCTTTGCTAATAACCATCGATCGGTTACCTCTGAAGAATCAAGAATCCTTCTGTGTGGGCCTCCAGTTGGACTCAAATCAGCTCAACCACTAGCCTTATAACATACCTGTAACACTAACTTATGAAAATTCCTATGACACTACCCTACAAAAAAACCTGTAACTCCTATTACTCAAATACCTATAACATACCTCTGGCTTGCAGGAAAACTAATCTCATAAACTTTAGCTCCCCTTCCAGAAGCTGTATAAATGGTGTCTGTGTTGGAGACTTGGCTCGAGTGTATAACTCAGTTTTATATCTTTAATGCATCTTCTTATCTGTTTGGAACTGAGCGCGGTAGAGCACCCCGAGGGTGTTCGTCGCCATTTTAGAGAGCTGAGAGCTGAGCGTTCGTTCTCTTTACAGATGGCTACCACACAGGACGCAAAGTTCGGCCAGAAGGAAAACTCGGACCAGAACTTCGACTACATGTTCAAGCTGCTGATCATCGGGAACAGCAGCGTGGGGAAGACCTCCTTCCTGTTTCGCTACGCCGACGACTGCTTCACCTCCGCCTTCGTCAGCACCGTGGGCATCGACTTCAAGGTCAAGACCGTCTACAAGAATGACAAGAGGATCAAGCTGCAGATCTGGGTAAAATGATATGCGTGTGCGTGTGTGTGTTCGCGAGTGTGCATGGAAACATGTAGTCTATGTGCGTGTGTGTGTGTGTGTATGGAAGCATTTGATCTGTGTGCGTGTGTACATGTTTCACATTAGTCATGAAGACATATTTCTTCACGACTAATTTCAGATCCACAGAGTAACACGTGTGATGGTGGGTTATTTACGAGCAGCCGCACGCTTGCCCTGCTGAGGGGACGTGTTGAATGCAGGAAGAGAGTAATGGATGAGAATGACAATAAAACACTGACGCACATTCGTCAGGGCTAAAAGCGGCGAGGGAAGTATGCCGTGACTTGAATCGCAGCGGAGGGGCGGGTCTGTCTGTGGGAGAAGGCGGGCGGGCTGACCTATCAGAGCAGTGCGGGGTGGGGCGAGGGAAAGTAAAAATGGTGGGATGGAGTTCCTGGCTCACCGTCGTCCCCTGCTGGGGGGAGGACCAGGGAAGAAAGGCGTCGCTCCGTGCCCATGCAGCGAGAACAGAATAGAGCCTGTAGACACAATGTGAATCTGTAAAATAAATAAATAAAAAAAGAAAAAATGTCCTACGTTGCGGTGCTTCCAAAAATACCTTCCGAGAGGTGCTTCGTCTCCAGTGAAAGGACATGAGTGTGTGAAATGGCGAGGTCCCCATAAGGCCAGTAGGCGCCCTGTCTCCAGTGAAAGGACATGAGTGTGTGAAATGGCGAGGTCCCCATAAAGCCAGTAGGTGCTCTGTCTCCAGTGAAAGCACAAGTGTGTGAACTTGTGAGGTCCCCAGAAAGCAGCCTGTGCTCCAGGCCGCCGCACTGATTAGCTAAACCCCATTGCCTGTAATTCACTTCATAGCCCTAAACAGTTCACTGGGAGAGAAGTTTGCCGTGTACCCTGCCCACTTACTTAACTTGGTGACTCAGTGCTTAGTCACCGTCTGGTTTACTGGAGCTCAATCTAACTCATCTGAGGACGGGTGTAATTGTGTGTGTGTGTGTGTTGATCATTTGTGTGTTAATCGTGTGTGTTAATCATGTGGGAATCGCATGTGTGTTGATCATTTGTGTGTTAATCATCCTCCCCTTGACTCCCTGACTGTAGAGTTCAGTTTATTCTGTTGTGATGGGGGGGAAAAATCATTAGAGGCTGTCTGATAACAGACAAACACTCGGCTCCTGTCTGAATTGTATCTCCGCTGTTATCGGGCCTACAGTTTTAATTATGGCCGATTGTTCCGATTCCTGGAATAAGCTTCGGTAAAGACCCTCAAGTCTGAACTGACGTACTTCAGCAGCACTTTACCTGGGCCTTCCAGGAGTCAAACAAGATTTCTCCGAAACAAGATTTCTCCCTAAAACTGAAATACATGTTGGTTTTCTGTTGAGCGTTTGCAGATGGCTGAGGTGATGAATCAGCCCCTGATTCACACAGATGGGATGTGGGACTCTCACAGGACTCTCTGCTTCAGCATGAACACAGCAGGGTGGGGGGTGGGGGGGGGGGGGGGGGGGGGCATTGAACACCATGAGGTTTGAGGAGCAGTGATCATTCATGCGGATCAAAGGACTCTCCTGCTGTCATTCATTGGAGGATGAAAGGAACCAGGGCTGCTAAAAGCCTCACTGTCATTGGCTGTGATTGGGGGGAAAAGTTGCCACAGCAATATTGAGTATACTGAGAAACCAGAAGAAACAGGCCAATTATGACATCACTTCTTCACAAGGTAGTGAACAGTAGAAAAGACTCCAAGGAAGAAACGGAACAGATGAAGGGAGAGAAAGGGAAGGTTTTGTATGATATGAGATATATGGGTTGCTGGGAGTGTGGTGAGGTCACATCTGTGTGAGCTATTTCGGTTTCATTCAGTTTTTTCCACTCGAGTAATTAGCGTAGAACGATTGATGGAACAACTAATTAAGCTAAATTGACATAGCTGTCTCTGTGCTTATGAGGCTGATATTAACAAAAATGTTGAATAAACAAATGTGTTTATTTGGCACAGACACGCCACCAACTGCACATCTTTTCACACCTCAGTGCTTAGATTAAAATCTCCGTTCAATTAGCGAGTCAGACTTAATTAACAGAGAACTCAGGTGTAGGATTAATCAGGCTCACTAGGTGGGTCTTGAGAAAACACATTTTGGAGACAATGATCCATTTTAATTAAAATGACTGCGACAGTGTCTGTGTTCGTCCCTTCAATTCCACAAGGTATTCTTAATTTAAAATTTTTTTTAAAAAGAATTAAAAAGTGACAAGGGCCACTTTTACCCATGAGCCTCCCCTGTACCTTCAGTGGTCCAGCAGTCACAGACTCCAGGCTGGTCGTCACGGCGATGGCCGATATCCATGGTAACCCCAGAGGCCCCGAGGGTGTTTCTGGCTTTGGTTATGGATGTGCTGGGAGATAAGAGCCAGGGATCTGCTCTGTCGGTCACACGATGAGAGGCCCCCGTTATCATTTAATGAGTTTCATAAGGTGCCATTCCCACCTCTGCTGTGGAGCTACTGCCACACAGAACACAGGGCAGCCGAGGTCAGGGTATGAGCCTTCTGTGTGTGTGTGTGTGGGTGTGAATGTGAGAGAGTGTGTGTGTGTGTGTGTGGGTGTGAATGTGAGAGAGTGTGTGTGTGTATGTGTGAGTGAGTGTGTGTGCGCGTGTGTGTGTGCGCGCATGTGTGAATGAGTTTGTGTGTGTGTGTGTGTGTGTGTGTGTGTGTGTGTGACATGGCAGGGGGCCATACAGTGTACTGAGTGTTGTCTACTGTATAGCTGAAAACTGCACTAAAGCAACTTTCTAACAATAACTTTGGTGTATGTGTGTGTGTGTGTGTGTGTGTGTGTGTGTGTGTGTGTGTGTGTGTGTGTGTGTGTGTGTGTGTGTGTGTAGGACACAGCAGGACAGGAGCGGTACCGGACCATCACCACAGCCTACTACAGAGGAGCCATGGGCTTCATCCTGATGTATGACATCACCAACGAGGAGTCTTTCAATGCTGTGCAGGACTGGTGAGTCTCCAGCCATGACCTTTAACCTGGAAGCAGAAAGTAATCATTGTGTAGAGCTAGTACTATTTCAGTTCCCAGAGTTCCCAAACTAAATCATACAGAAACTAACTGCAAAAATCACAACTTGCAAAACCAGAAAGGCAGAAAGGAAACTGGAGCAGATTAGGATAATATAATAATATAATATAAAATATAGGTGGCATGGTGGTGCACTGTTGCCTCACAGGAAGAAGGTCCATGGTTTGAATCATGTCCATGTGGGTTTCCTCCAGGTACTCTGGTTTCCTCCTGCAGTCCAAAGACATGCAGTTTGGCTAAATTGCTCCTAGGCACGAGTGTGTGAGTGAATGGTGTGTGCGCCCTGCGATGGACTAGCGACCTGTCCAGGGTGTATTCCTGCCTCTCGCCCAATGCACGCTGGGATAGGCTCCAGTACCCCATGCAACCCTAACCAGGATAAGCAGGTTAGATGATGGATGGATGGATGGGTAATATAATATCTGGCCCTATATTTATGAAGTGTCTCAGTGTAGGAGTGCAGATCTAGGATCCAGTTTCCCCTGTCCTTATTCTAACCTTCTACGTTTTGAGCTAAAAGGCTAAACTGATCTGAGATCAGTAGCCCTGTCTTATAAACGTGGGCCTGGACAATTTGAGATGGACCTCATTCTTCATTGTATTTGTTGAGGACATTTGAGATCTGTAAATGTGGGCCGCGTGCTTGAGCAGTCGATTCAACCGGTCACGACCAGTTCCTGCAGGAATTTTGGCACCGTTAATTGCTAACTTGCTCTCGCACCTTCCAAACTGTATCGATTAGCATTAGCGTCAGCTTAATCGCTTACTAGCTTCCCCGAGCTCTCCGTGGCTCTCCTTAATTAGTTCATACACTGACTGTGATGAATGTGCTGTGGCTAACGGCTATCTCACGTGCGACCGCGGTGCGGTTAAATTAAGTTCCAGAGCAGGAAAGTGTTACATTTTAGGCGATGACATCTGGCAGAAACTCTATATCTGTCCACCACTGAATGAGACAGGCGCTGCAGACAGTGCTGATATTGTGTGCGATATGAATTATGATTTTTGCCCAAGATGGTGCGTATGGAACAGCAGGGGCGGGTGCACCAGGCAGGCTCCCAATAACAGGACTAAACAAGCTAGAAAATACGATTTTATCACACGCGTTTTATTATAGGTGCACCGTCTCAGAGAAATATGATTTTATCAAAAGTATATATCGCTATGAATGCTATCAGTAGCCTGCTGATTTTGACCAGTATGTGTTTCACTGTGTGAAGCGCTTGATCGATTCAAACGAGTCAACGACTGACAGTGCATAATTAGCTCCACCCATTATGGGGTTCGTGAACCCTTGTTCTTACATCATTAGGAAGAATGCTAGCATGGTTGTGCTGCACAAAGCAAAACAATCCATTCTGTTCAGCTCCGAGTGCATTTATCGCCAACGAGTACATTCTGTCCCTGCTGAGTTAACCCGGCATATCGACGTAAAAAAAAAATACGCTTCTGAAAATTCCTCTTTCTGTTTTTCATGGGTTTTTGTGTGTGTGACTGGATTGGACAAATCCAGCACTGTTTCCATGGTAGCCAATTCTTGCCAGGGGCAGACAATTGTATCCGACGGTGACCCGACCTGATCCCCCCCCCCCCCCCCCCCCCCCCCATTCTGTCCTTCCTTTTCTCTTTCTTTCCCTCCCTCTGTTTTTCTCTCCGTCTCCCTCTCTCTCTCTCTCTGAATAACAATTTCTCCAGGTCAGCTCAGGTTCTGTGCTGTCTGAGTCTCGTGGACACGCCCCCTTTACAGTGATTTCATCACGTCAGCCATTTTCTCCCGAATTTGGACGCTTTGATCGTTACTGTGTGACAAATGGATTTCTCGCCTAAAAAAACGTGTCATCTAAAATCTGCAGAGAGGGAACTGCATTACTGTACTTCAGGATTGTGTTTAACATGCCTTAACATTGCAACGTTTGCCGGGTGTGTTCTGATGTTGCCTGCTGAACAGACCTGGGTACGAATGCTTTACCTGAAATACTTAACACTTTAGACACCAGTGAAATTCCTACGAAATACTGACAATTAAAAGGGTAGTGTACATACAATTAGTCTTTTGTGGGATCATGAAAATTCTCTTGGATTCTGCTGTTCACACGGTCAGTAACATCTTTGCGTGAACATTCTCAGGGGTTTTCACACTCTCCTGGAATCTGAAATACCTATGTATAAATTTGTTTTGGATTCAAATACTTTTGTCCTCCATTGATCTTGCCTGGTGCAACTGAGCCTGCCAATATGATCAGAAGGTGGGGTTTCATTGGTTCAAATACACTAGACAAGATCAGTAAAGCGTAGAAAATTAGAATACGTATAAATACTTACGTATTTGAATCCAAAACAAATACGTATGTGACTCAGGTCTGGTACAGGGGACTCAGGTCTGGTACAGGGGAACAGTGCACTAATGGGCGTGTGCGGGCCGACCCTGTCGCAGGTCGACCCAGATCAAGACGTACTCCTGGGACAACGCGCAGGTGGTTCTGGCGGGGAACAAGTGCGACATGGAGGAGGAGAGGGTGGTCCCCGCCGCCAGCGGCAGGATGCTGGCCGAGCAGCTGGGTGAGTGTGCCACGCCCGAGTGGAGGGAGGGGGGGAGGGAGGGAGGGGTGAGGGGAGGAGAGAGGGGGAGTGAGGGGGAGAGACAGAGGAGGAGAGGGTGGTCCCCACCATCAGTAGCAGGATGCTGGCTGAGCAGCTGGGTGAGTGTGCCATGCCTGGGGGGGGGGGGGGGGGGGGGGGGGGAGAGGGAGAGAAAGAGGGAGAGTGAGAAGGGGAGTGAGGGGGAGAGACAAAGGAGGAGAGGGTGGTCCCCACCATCAGTAGCAGGATGCTGGCTGAGCAGCTGGGTGAGTGTGCCATGCCTGGGGGGGGGGGGTGGGGGGGGGAGAGGGAGAGAAAGAGGGAGAGTGAGAAGGGGAGTGAGGGGGAGAGAGAAAGGAGGAGAGGGTGGTCCCCACCATCAGTAGCAGGATGCTGGCTGAGCAGCTGGGTGAGTGTGCCATGCCTGGGGGGGGGGGGGGGGGTGGGTGGGGGAGAGGGAGAGAAAGAGAGATGGAGAGAGAAAGAGGGGGAGACAGAGAGAGAGTGAGACAGATGGGGAGGGACAGGTGGGATAGGGATGACTGGGAGAGAATGAGAAGGTGCGACAAGTATTTTTAACCTCCCTCCCCCCCCCCCCACCCCGCAGGGTTCCAGTTCTTGGAGACGAGCGCCAAGGAGAACGTGAACGTGGCGCAGACGTTCGAGCGGCTGGTGGACATCATCTGCGTCCAGACCGCGGAGAACCCGGAGGCCGACCCCGCCGTCGCCACGGCGACGCCCAGCGCCAAGCTCACGGACACCCCCCCGCTCCTACAGCCGCCCGGCTGCGGCTGTTAATGCCCCCTGCCCACACAAAATGGCCGCCGCCCCGGCGTGCTGTTGCCATGGCACCTTATGTCTAGTCTTATGAATGTGCCACGCCCACCTGCATACTTCCCTAAGTCCACAGTACCAGAGGATGTGCACGTGTACCCCAGAATTTTTCGTGGATGTATATATTTTCATTTTAAAAATGCACCGTTAAGTATTAAAACTCAACAGAAAACAGTGGCGGACCTATGAGCGTGTGAAGTATGGGGTCATTTCCTTACTGCTGTGTGCCAGAACGTGATCTGTGAATGATCTATCAAACTGTGAATGATCCTATGAAACTATGAAAATCATTGGTGAGTTTGTGAATTAAAGAAGTTTATGTAAATGACAAAACGAATTATTAATGTTTCTCTCCGCACTACCCTGTTTTTATGTGCGACACACACTCGCCCTCTTGCTCCCTCTCTCTCTCACACACAATCTCACGCACACACACACACACACACACACACACACTTTTGGCAGGAGACAGGTTGGGACAGAGCAGAGTCCAAAAGAGACAGGGAAAGCAGATTGTGTGAAAGCAAAAATCGCACTCACTCTTTCTCTCTCTCTCTTCACCTTGTGTCCGTCCTTCCTATTTTTACACAGCCAAATATGTGCAGCCAAACAAGAGATAAAATAGGGTGCATCCCAATACTCAAACTCCTTCCCTCCACTACTGTCCTGTCTCCTTCGTGCCCCGGAAACCGATCTTTGTGTCCTCCCTCCCTCCAGTGTCCCAATATTGAAGACGACAAGCAAAACACACAGAACTGTATTGGGGAAGCGGCTTCAAACTCATCCTTTCCTCCAAATACTTCCGGGAAAGTTATGAGTGGTTGTGGGGGAGTGGAGGAAGGGAGGTGAGGACAGGGATGCACCACTTGCCTTGGGTTTGAGCAGCGATGTGAGAGGTGTTTACGGGGTCAAAGGTCACAGTTACGAGGTCACATGGTCGATCGTCACGCACCTGATCGTTCGCAGCGTCACCCAGGGAGTTGAGGGTTTCACTTCCTGGCATTCGCGGGAGAGCGCCCCCTCTGGCTGACGTGGGGCCTGCAGTCTGGCCGCACAAGCTATACATACGGCGTCAACCTTCCTCCTCCTCCTCCTCCTCCTCCTCCTCCGCTCCAGAGGAGACCGCACGCTCGTGTGCCGTCCGACCGAACCGACAGGAGGAGACGCGGTGATGCGATGCGGGCGCGGCTCGGAACACGAGCGGCGCGGACGTTCCGCGCCGCGGCGCTGGAGATAGCGATCCTGTCGAAGCGGGAACGGCTGCCTTACCTGTCAATCACACGGCCGCTTTTGCACAGAGCCCACGCTGGGGGGGGGGGGGAGGGGGGGGGCCTTTGTGCTGCAGAGCAGAGCTGAACAAAACATCTCACTGCCGCTGCCAGAAATGTAAAAATAATAGATACGGTCTATTCTCCTGAAACTCGCTGCTCTTCCTAATACATTTTAAAAAGGGCGATGAAGAGGTTTGGAGTGCCGTGGTAACCGGATTGGGGGGGGGGGCGGGGGTTCAGGGGGGGTGTGGGGGCATGGTGTGAAAGTGAGTCACAGGTGTCCAGAGAGACCGGACTCACTGCCGTGAAGCAGTCCTCTGGTTTTATCCTGGATTCTATTCCTTTATCTGTCATGGTCAGAACATATCCCGGACACCATCACCACGGAAACAGCGAATAAGGAAGCGCCCAGTTCAGAACGCTACCGGACTCACACAGGTGGGGTACGCATCACTAGTCAATTACAATTTTTCATATACATTAAGGCCTTGAATATCAGGCTTGAATGTAGGAAAAGGCACAGATTGCGGGCGAAAGCTAATTTTCTCAAATAAATAAATAAACGCTCCATTAGCAATATCTATCACCAAAGCAATGAAAATGAACAGAACAAAGCTCACTCACACTTATCTCTCCCTCTCTGTGTGATTAAGGCAAGTTTGCTTATTCGCATAAAGTGTCCACCAATAGATGTCACACCATCATAAAAGAAGAGTAAACACCTTCTCATGTCACACAAAACTGCGAGCAGCTGCGCGTGCGCGTACGCACGTGCGCTAAACCAGCTGATGCTGCTGCACACCACGTCTCTGGAGTTTCCTGTGGTGACGACACAGCTGCAAAAAGCGCAGATTAATTTTAGAATAATCACTTCTCACGTCTTTTCCCATAAGATCATAAGATCTTTTAAAACAGATTTCCCCCCTGACTAATAAGGAAATGATGATTAGAGACTGATTATCAGACAATTAGTCTCAGGCAGTCTTGGGCACGTCATAAGTACACATAAATAACTTTGTTAACTGATAGCACGAGAGAATGACCTAGTGACCCACAGAAAATCAGCATATTTTTGTTCATCAAGAAATTTAGAAAGACGCGCCGTTCGCAAGGAAGAGTTCAAGCACACACCTTTAGACGGATAACAGATGGGGTAGGGTAGGTAGGTTTTCTGTTTGAAATCTTATTGGGCCTGATCAACTAAGCCCTGGACTGCTTGAAAAACCTTTTAGCACACACAAAAGCAATAACATGACCAATGATTGGTCATGGTATTGGTTTTGCACCAATCACTGGCTGTCTTATTAGTTTAGCGTGTGATATAGGGCTTTGCACATGCTGAAGATCTTCCTAAATTAGGCCCATTGGCTTTTTAATTTACCCATATACACTCTAAGTTCGCCCCCTGGTGGAGGCACATTGGAAAAGCATGTGAGCTCAGGAGATAAAAAGGTTTTCTATTTTAAAATATAAATATTTTAAAATTGCAGATCAAGTCTGGCCACAGGCGCCCATTGAAAACTCAGATAATGGATTGATGACAGGGTTTGGATTGAACCAATCCAGAATGTAGTATGATTTGTACTAGTACTATGATTAACAACAATAACAACAACCGCAACAACAACAATAATTACTGCTAAATAATAATTTAGGAAAATTGTACATGTATGTGATTTCTGTAAGAAAAACACTGTATTATTGATATACATTGTATTTCCTGTCATATTTACAGGTGGAGCATACGAGACAGACAGACACAACCTCAGCAGAAGCAGAATCAACCCATGCGTTTATTTCAGCTGCTGCATATAAAAAAGTAAACTTTCAGTATTATTCGTTTTAACTTGGTGAAGGATTGCTGATCTACAGTACCGTCTCGTTTGAGGAGGAGTCCGTTTGAAATAAGCGCGCGACCGTCTCCGAATCGTCCGGGCAGGTTGCCGTTTCCGGAAGCGACAGGAACACGCAGAAAGAAAATAAAATCGAATAAATACGCGTTGTTCTGGAGTCCTTTACAATCAGTTTCCCTTTTTAAACTGTAAAAAAAAAAAAAAAAAACTCGAGTGGAAATATAGTGACGTTACAGGGCGAAAAGTCTCTGTTTGTATTGGTCCAGGGCGGCACAATCTACAGTATGTGTCAGAAAAGAAGCTCCAATCTGGAACACATCCAGGAGGCTGTTTTAAATAAAGGAGACCCCCCCCCCCCCCCCTTTTGCCCCTCCCCCCCACCCCAAACCCAACCCTCCTCCCACTCCTGTCCCCATGCCAGTCGTGCAAACATCCACAGAAGCCAAACAAGGGTCAAAGGTCAACCCGAGACTAAACTACCACAAAGGCGGGGGTGACCAATGGGGAGCCTCCGTAGTGCAGACAGGATGCCGAACCGCTTAGCTCCGCCCCCCCCTCCCCCCTTCAATCCCAGCCATCCAATCACAGAGGCTTGTGCGTTTTTTTTTGTATTGCGTTTTTGTCTGCGTCGCGTCGCACGCCGCGTGCTCCACAGGTCGACAGGTCGACAGGCGACGTCCAAATGTTCTCGCGGAAAAAAAATTCAGGACGCAGGTCCAGGGCGGGGCGAGAGCTGGCTCCGCCCATCGTTCGGTCGTCTGACGCAGCAGTGAAGAGGAACAGCCTCAATAAAAAAAAATGAATAATAATAATAATAATTTTAAAATAAAAAACACATCTTTAAGGCTAAGGCACAGCCCTGGGGGCCTCATACTCTGTCTCTCTCTCCCGCTCCAAAAGGCCACACCCTTCTGTTGGGCCTCCATACTGTCACGTTACAGATGTGTCAACTGTACACCGGATCACTGTAATAATAAAACATTCTCTCAACAAGAGTAACGTAATTCAACAACACCATCGCCATAAGGGATGATATAATACCAGTCTGTCATTTACAATAAATGCAATAATAATAATAATAATAATGGTTGTAAACACAAGACAAACTAAAAAAAAGTTCTGTTATTGGTAAGGTCATCTGGTGAGTGGTTGGGGAGGGGCGTTTAAAAAGAAAAAAAAAAAAAAAAAAGCACTGACCTATAAAATGCTTTTAAAAAATTTCTTTTTTACTCCTTCGTTCTTTCACTCAAGTCTTTTCCTTCTCTGAACGTACAAAAACGGTTTGCTGTACAAACACTCTGACTAGAAATAAAGGTATTTGGGTACAGGGAGGGTAGAGGTACAGTAGTTGGGTACAGGGAGGGTAGAGGTACAGTATTTGGGTACAGGGAGGGTAGAGGTACAGTATTTGGGTACAGGGAGGGTAGAGGTACAGTAGTTGGGTACAGGGAGGGTAGAGGTACAGTATATGGATAGTAACTTGCAAGTCTCCCTTTTTCCTCTCAAAACAAACGCTGTAATGTTAATGATGGCCATGACGACAATGATGATGACAATGATGCTGCAGAGTATGCATCACTGCCATCTACTTTATATTTGAAGCATAATGCAGTTAGGAACCTCTAATATGTTTGGCAGGTTAAGCAAAAAACAAAAAAAACAAGCACATGTGTGTGTGTGGAGTTGGCAATGATAATAATTATGCAACGGCAAAGGCCAAAAGTATTGAGTCATCATTTTGCATTGATGTATGTGTGTTTAAATAATAAATAAAATGTCTTTAAATGAGGAAAACGGTGACGGAAAGAACAGACGGAGGTGTGATCCAGCACGCACTCATGCCACACATAAAACTTGCAAGTTACTTCTTTTACCACGAAGGAGCGACGTCAGAGGATGTTTCTTAAATATATCTCCATAAATGTACATCCGTAGTAACATAAAAGGAAAACCTAGAAAAGTGTGCGATTTTTATATACAAATAAAATTTTTTAAAAACTGAAGAGGTCAAAACAGCGCAGTGGCTGTCTAATTTTTCTCTCAGTCAGGTTTTGTGGAAGACTTGAACTTCAAAAAAGTGTAAAAAAAAAAATCCTTCCTGCTCTCTCTCTCTGTCAGTGAGAACATTTGGGCATGGACCAATCACATGACAGATCATATTCATATCAGCATTGAAACAGCATCAATTCTCCCTCTCTCTCCTGGAATCAGTTTCCTGGAAATTTCCAGGTGTGTTTGCAAGGAAGAAAAAGTGGCCAAAACAAACAGACTGGATTATTTTTACACCATGAGCCACAGAGAACTGACCAACCACTGGCCACCCACCTAACCACTGGCCTACTGCCCATCCACCGATCCACCACCTAACCACTGGCCCACTGACCAACCACCGGCCCACTGCCCAACCACTGGCCTACTGCCCAACCACTGATCCATCACCTAACCACTGGCCCACTGACCAACCACCGGCCCACTGCCCAACCACTGGCCTACTGCCCAACCACTGATCCATCACCTAACCACCATCCTACTGCCCAACCACTGGCCTACTGCCCAACCACTGATCCATCACCTAACCACCATCCTACTGCCCAACCATCGGCCTACTGCCCAACCACCAATCCACTGACCAATAGTTTTGAGGAGAAAAATAGAAAACAACAGTATGAGAAATAATGAAGAAGGAAAGACTTGAAAAAATAAGTATCAGAAATATTCCTGAGTGCAAAATCGCAGGGGAGCCAGTTGGGCGTGGTCAGGTGGGCGTGGTCAGTCGGCATGGGCCAGCTGTGTTGCAGCGAGGTGCAGTTGAGGGTGGTGGAGTGCAACATGCGCTTTGGGACTGTTCTTCAAACAACTGTCTTAAATAAGAATTAAAAACGCAAATATAATGAAAGCCAACCAAAGGGAATAAAGTTCACGAGTCTGTCATCTGTTCTGTTCTTTTTGCGATTCCCAGTACACATTCAGGACCTGGCCGTGGGCCAGCTGTTACGTGCCTGCAGGCTTGTCATACTCCTCTTCCTCCACCTTCTCCTCCTCCTCCACCACACACGGCTCGGAGGAGACCGCCCGCTCTTCCTCGTCACAGGGCTGCTCCTCCTCCTCCTCCTCGGCCTGCTCGTCCAGCGGGATCTCAGTGGAGTTCTGAGTGCAAATCGTTTTCGAGTCGCTGCAGCTGTTGTCATCTTCTTCCTCTTCTTCCTCATCTTCATCATCCTCTTCCTCCTCCTCCTCCTCCTCCTCCTCCTCTCCCTCGGCATGGCTGCCGCTGTCCTTCTCCGTGTCGGACTCGCCGTCCTCCTCCAGCGTCAGCTCGAACTGGAACTTGTCGGCGGCGCCGCCGGGGCGGGTCCGGTCGGCCGGGTCCAGCGTGGGGGAGGGGCTCTGCGGGATGGTGCTCTGGTACCACTCCCGGTTCTCCTCCAGCGTGTCCAGCATGTCCTGGGCGTCCGGGTGCACCAGGTCCCCCCACGTCTCCCACAGCGGGTGCACGATGTAGTCTATGAACCCCACCTGCAGGGGGAGACAGAGAGACAGGGAACACACAGACAGGGAAAGAAAGGAAGGACAGAAAGAGAGAGAGGTTATCAGATGGTTGATTGTTAACAGTTAGCTGTTCGTACCTACCTGTGCATTTATTATTATTATTATTTATTGAATTGGGGTGGGGGAGCAGCGTTCTGTCTGGTGTTTGAGTGTAGTACAGAGTTAAAGTTTCATATTCTTTCTATGGATTATGAATGAGATCACATAATCAATGAGTTTTGGGAGGTCGCGGTGGGAGGGTCACTCACCTGGGACTTCTCGACCGAGGCGTTGTGCCTGTCGCACATGGGGCTGATCTCCATGCCGCGGTCGCGCTCGCGGTCGCCCTGGCTGAAGAACTCCTCCATGATGCGGTCGGTCCACTGCCGGTACAGCTGCAGCGGCTTGGTGGGGTTGCTCAGGTCCGCGCAGTGCACCATGTTCTGCAGGACCTGCCGGAGGAGGAGGCACACAACCGGACCCTGAACCCAACCGCTTCCTCCGAAAAAAATCCAGAATTTTACTCAGACACAAGCAGCGTGAACCATGTTCTGCAGGACCTGCCGGAGGAGGCACACAACCGGACCCTGAACCCAACCGCTTCCTCCGAAAAACCCCTGTTTGCACTGACAGTGAGGAGGGCGAGTCCTTACCTGTATCCGGTCTGAATAGTTGTCCAGCAGCAGGACTCCTGAGCTGGTCACCTTCTTGGTCTCCACCATGGTCTTCAGGTCGGCCAGCAGGTTCATGTGTTTGGACATGTCAGTGGCAAGAACCTGGGGAGGAAGGGAGAGGGAGTGTGAAGTCACAGAGCTGCACCAGAGGCAGAAAGGACAGGATGAATGCAGTTCCAACCTGCTGTGTATATATGTAAACCATGTAAACATGTCGTGCATATAAAACAATATATGGCATGACAGGGTGGTACACACACATACACACACACACAGACATCCACACACACACATACCTATATATATATAAACATGCATAACAAGAAAGTTAACATTCCATTTTCACAAATACGCCCATGCACATTTTCAGCAGTATATTTATTCGTTTATACTGTACATTGTGTACAGAGTCCATAATGAGGTTCCAGCAGGTTGGAATGTACGTGTGTGAGTGTGAGGTGGGTCTAAGATGGGCCTGCTTTGAAGGTGAGGACACGCGTGTTTTAAAGGTGCAAACTGAGGACACTCACAATGTCGATGACCATCTTGCGCAGGGACTGTCTCTGCTTCTTGCTGAGGTTCTGGAAGATGTCACAGTTCTCCTCCTGCAGGAGCTTGAAGCCCACGGCCAGGTGGTGATTTTCCAACACCGACGCGTCATTGTACATGAGAGCCAGCTCAGAGTCTGACAGAAACACACACACACACACACACACACACACACACACACACACACACACACACACACACGCACAATGTAAGTAAGGTCGCTAGATTAACCTTTCTGTCTGGATCATAATTTGTTGGTCTTCTGTTTGAGTCACAACGAAATCCAAACCGCAGCTATTATTTCCATTTATAAACACACAGACACGCACAAGTGAGTCATGAAATAAAACAGTCCTGTACAATAACTGACTACAGTAGCCGCCTCCCCCCCCCACCATCTCAGTCTCCTATGAGGGCAAAGCAAGCCTGCTGAATAAATTTATCCCCCCCCCACCTCCCCTAACAGGAACATGTGAAAAAGGATTCTAAAGATAGAACAACACATTATCTTCAGGGACAGACAGTGTTACCGTAACCACCTGCACCCCCCAACCCCCAACCCCCCCCCCCCCCCCCCCCCCCCCCATCTCTGTAAAAGCCCCCCACAGGGGTCGGAGTGAGAAATCTAATTTACAAGGACGGCAGAGTGAAAATTGATGTGTCTGTGTGGCCTCCTCAGTCGATCCGCGTTACATAATGTCTTCGGATATAAAATACAGTACTCAGAGCTCTCAGCCTGAGTACAGAGATGGTGGAGGAGTGCACTCTTTAAGCCTGTTACCCCGGTAACCAGGGCCCAATCCATTTGTCATAAAAATTTGCGCGGAGATTGAAAACCCTTTGTTTTCATTTAGAGACACCCGGTGACACTGATTGGCTAAAGTAAAGACCACGGTGCTAATTGGCTAAAGCAGACACCCAGTGGTGCTGATGGGCTAAAATGCTAAATACTTTGTGGTGCTGATTGGCTGAAGCAGGCACTCACTGGTGCTGATTGGCTAAAGTAAATACTTTGTGGTGCTGATTGGCTGAAGCAGGCACTCACTGGTGCTGATTGGCTAAAATGCTAAATACTTTGCGGTGCTGATTGGCTGAAGCAGGCACTCACTGGTGCTGATTGGCTAAAATGATAAATACTTTGTGGTGCTGATTGGCTGAAGCAGGCACTCACTGGTGCTGATTGGCTAAAGTAAATACTTTGTGGTGCTGATTGGCTGAAGCAGGCACTCACTGGTGCTGATTGGCTAAAATGCTAAATACTTTGTGGTGCTGATTGGCTGAAGCAGGCACTCACTGGTGCTGATTGGCTAAGATAAATACTTTGCAGAGCTGATTGGCTAAGGCAGGCACTCACTGGTGCTGATGAGGAACTGGTTGGAGACGCCGGGGTGGTCGACGTCATGGATGGCGCTGGCAAAAATGGCGGCAAGAATCTCCAGGTCCGTAAACACAGCCTGCGATACAGACGACAAAATATCAATGGGGGGCTCTGGAGGGGGATAACTACAGCATGAGCAGTTAACAGAGTTAGATCATCTGTAATGATGAATATACAGTGTCTTAAGTAAAAACATCAGAGTATAAACACAAAGGTTCCTAAAACCGCGGGAAAGTACACACTAAATGAAAGGAGTCACTTCGAGACATTGATGCGGAGATATTAATTTGCAAAGCGAGTTGTTACACGACAGTTAGATCTATATCCCTGACATATCTGGACCATGGTCATCCTTCCCTCTAAACCATGGGTATAACATGACCATATAAGCATCCTTACCTCTAAGCCATGAGCATACCAGGACCATACGGTCATCCTTATCTCTAACCATGGGCCTACAAGGACCATACGGTCCTCCTTACCTCTAAACCATGGGTATAGCATGACCGCATGGTCAGTCATTCTTATATCAATAACACTGCCAGAGCCTAAAGGTCAAAGATCAGAGGCACTCACCTCTAGTCCAGGGGTGGACAGCAGCACGTGAGTAGACTGTGTGACATCTGCAGCGTGGATGTTGTTATGATACGCAACATCACCATGGTAATGGTCTTCTAAGGTCATCAGGTAAGTTATGAAGGTGTCTAGTGGAATTCTGAATGTTTTTAAGAGGTCTCTTTCCTGAAAACA
Organism: Anguilla anguilla; assembly: GCF_013347855.1. Taxonomy (NCBI): domain Eukaryota; kingdom Metazoa; phylum Chordata; class Actinopteri; order Anguilliformes; family Anguillidae; genus Anguilla; species Anguilla anguilla. The sequence goes on along the minus strand of NC_049210.1, from coordinate 42,885,671 downwards.
AACACAAAAGGCCGAGAAGATTATGAGCAGGGTCCACACAGAACAGCAAGCACATACTGCAAACAGGAAAAACCATAAAACAGACCAAAAGACGCCTTACCTGGAATATCGTGTACATAATAACTGTTAATGGTCTGTTCCCCGAAAACTCTGAGACTTTGAAAACATTAAGGCCCCATTTGTTTATGTCTTCTATCTCCTAAAACAAGAAAAAATTCAGAGTTAGTCCAAAAAGGACGGAAAATGAACCTAAACAAATGACTGGGTTTAAATTACAGTGAGTGACTGAGGTCCCTCCCGAACACACACTGGTCCTCCGGCTGGACGTAGCCCCACCTGGCGGGTGCGGAGCGGGCAGCGGGGGGGCGGCTCACCTTGGCCAGCGCGTCCTCGGTCTCTGTCTTGACCCCGAAGCGGGGGATGTTGGAGTTGGTCAGGCTGGAGCTGTGGGTCAGCTTCTTCACCCCGCTGATCTGCGACATCGGCCGCTTCTTCTTCTCTTTGTCCTTCTGCGTCTGAGGGGACGGCATTTCCACCTCGTGCTGCTTATCTGAGCGACAGAGAGAGAGAGAGAGAGTGTCATTATGACATCACTATCACAGAATAGAACTTCATTATGAGCATCAAAATATCAGAGGTACTGAGTGAGAGAGCGTCATTATGACATCACTATCACAGGAAAGAACTTCATTATGAGCATCAAAATATCAGAGATACTGAGTGAGAGAGCGTCATTATGACATCACTATCACGGGAAAGAACTTCATTATGAGCATCAAAATATCAGAGATAATGAGTGAGAGCTTCATTATGACATCACTATCGCAGAAAAGAACTTCATTATGAACATCACAATATCAGAGATACTGAGTGAGAGAGCTCCATGACATAGGAGAGAACTTAATTACGCTATCAAAGCATCAGAGAGAGAGAGAGAGAGAGAGAGAGAGAAAGACAGAGTAAAGTAAATAAGTAATTCTTTATTTATATAGCTCACAAACACCTGACTAACACTTTCAAAAATGTTATTGCATTCCAATATGTCTAATAGAGGTTTTGACTGTTAGAAATAAAAGACAATTTGGAGACGGGTCTAAAATTACTACAGATTGCTGGACCAAGGCCAGGTTTTTTTAAGGAAGAGGCTGAATACTGGCTAAATTGAGGTAGTCGAGAGCGCAACATGAAGGCAGAGATTCGTTCATAATAGCCAGCAGACGGGGGCCAATAGCTCTGAAGACCTCCTTGAGAAAAACTGGCAGGAATGACATCATCAGAGCAGAAAGTTGACCGCAGGTGAGGAGCAGCCTCTGTTAAGTCCTTTAAAGAAATCGGTGTGAATTGAGTCAGGGTATATCAGTATTACAGCTAGACGAGGGGATAAAGTCCATACAAGTAAGGAGGAAATGTAATCTTGGCTCCGATATCTCGCATATTTTCAATGAATAAGGCTAGAAATTATTCAGTTACTGGAGGAAACGGGAGTAAGAGTACCACTGACTCAAGGTAATCGATATTAGAAAACGAAACCTTATTTTGGTTATTCTGATAATAACTAGACCGTTAAAATGAGCAGCTCTCACACCTTTGATTTCCGAATGATAAGAAATCAACAAATCCTTCATGTGCAGGAAGTGAACCTGAAGTTTGGACGGTTTCCACCCACACTCCAGCCCACCTGTTATTCTCTTTTAATTAGTAAATCTCCCTCGTTCAGCCCAGGGGAGGGATTAACAGTGATTTATTTTTTGTTATTTTTAAAAATAACGAGAGAGAGAGAGCGTCATCATGACATGAGTGAGAGCTAACCTGAAATGACTTAAACTGTGTCAATGCACTGACACGGAGAGCTTCCGTTCAAAACTGACGCCTCACACACTGAGATTCGCTGTGCCACAGATACACTCTTCGTTCCCCTAAGTAAAGAGCTTCACTATGACAACCGAACTGTCACAGCAAAATATGAGGACTGAGCTTTCAGGTATGAAAACCTGACCTCAGGGAGGGTGTTTCAGTGTGACGTAGCAAACCTGTCTTCTCCACACCTGACACCTGTCCCGCTCCTGACACTCATCTCACACCTCAAGGTTTTTCCGGCTATGGATGCTTTCTATTCGTGTCTTACAGCAGCCCCACTGGAAACCTCAGAGTACCTGTCCTTCCTAGTGCGGCACGGGCAGGACAGTACACCAGTCTGCGGAAGGCATCACCCACACTCACCCAGGAAGGTGCTGGAGATGAACTCTGAGACTTGGTTCCCAGAACGGCTCATCTCCGAAAGGTGGGTCAGCTCCCGGTTCAACATTCGCTTGAACTGGGGAAAAAAAAACAAAAAAACAAAATGGAGGAAGTGTTGCAGATGAGCAAAAGAAATTGAATTTTCGCAGGAACAAAGACACACGTCTCACAGCCAGGCCTGATAGTGACACGTGTGATAATGACATCATCGCTCTGGTCCACTGGTTTGATAACAGCCCCGTTCAGTCAGATTTAAGCGGTGAGAACAGTAGAGTGGAAGAAAACAAGCCAGCGGTGGAGGGAGGTTCACACACAGTTCAGGTCCCCACAGGGAAAACAGACAGCCATGAGGTCTGTGATGTCCCCATATTGGACGGTTATATTCTGTTTGTAGTCTAAGCTGCTGATGCTGCAGGAGGACCAGGCAGCTCTTATAAGGACATCATTTATAGAACCCTACTTCAGCAGAGCCATTCCATTAACACAAACACACACACACACACACACACACACACACACACCCTCTCACACACACACACACACTCTCTCTCTAAGTCTCTCCACACACATACACACGCCACACACTTAAATGAGACAGAAAATGTGATGGAGACAGTCGGGATGTTGGGACCCCACACAGAGGTGAGATATTGGCCTTTCACCACCACCACCACCCCCCCCCCCCCCATCTCTGATGTCATCACTGAATTCACACACCACCAGCGCACTCCATGAAAGAGAGAGGGAAACACGGCCTGCTTTAATCAGGGACACAGACCACAGGACACACTTCTGTCTCCACATAAACAAGACTGGACAGGAAAGATGAATTCTGCACTTCCAGAAAACAGCCAATAATCAACAGGATCAGCCTCGCTGCCCCCTGCTGGCTCACTGTGGAAGCACAGGTACCAGGTGTATACTGTAACCATGTTTTTTTTTTTTTTTTTTTTTTTTTTAAATCCTTTGATGCATTTATCAGATCTTTCACATTTGTGACATTTCCCCACCATGGGCTGTTTGCACCGCCTGTACCACCTCCGCCCCCCCCCCCCCAGCTTTGAGAGGACAGCTCCAGTCAGGAGTGGTCATGCTCTTCATCTCTGACTGATCTTATTAGAACAGGAATGTCCCCATGCTGCTCTCTCTCTGCTAAATAAATGTAATGTAATGAAACAGGGAGCACACAAAGACACCTGCAGAAGAGGCACACTCCAGTACAGACGAGAATAGACAAAGTCACATGCAGCACTGACAGTTGGCACCGACACTGCTAAAAACAGAATTAAACATGCAGATACAGGTACAGCACAGATATAGACACAGTCACAGCACAGTAAATATCATACAGCAGCACAGACAATGGTCCAGCACAGACACAGGTAAAGCATAATCCAAGCAGTACAGACACAGATACAGACAGCCATAGCACAGTGCATACAGTACAGCACAGACGCAGATAAAGCATAATCCATGCAGTACAGGCACAGGTACAGCACAGTGTATGAGGACATTACATGGAGATCGTCTGCATACTGTCTCAACACACACGGCTCTAAAACAAATTCAGAAAACAAAGCGTTTCGGAGAAATTGAACGTGTAAAATCTGAATCTGACCCTTTGTGTAAAACCCTAGCCCTTACCTTAATGTATCCCCAAGACACTGACAGCAAATAATTAGCCTCAGGCATCTTGAAAAAGGAAGTCAGAACTGTCCAAAAAAAGAGAAAAACCCAAATACGCCTCAGCTGCAGGCTGCGTTACTGTACAATTCCAGCAGTCGCGGAAATTAACCAGCCCCCGAAAAAATACATCCAGAAGCAAAAGAGCGTCAACAGCCGGGAGTTGTGCGGTTCTGCACCTGATAACGGTTTACTCGTCCGAACCATCGCGGAAATAAAAATCGGCGGTCGGAGCAGCGGGAGAGCGAACACGCGGGAGAGAGCGAGTCAGGCGCGCGAGCACACGCAGAGACGGCGTCTCGCCTCCACCGGCTCTTTAATTATAGATGTGGAGCGATGCGGCGCCGCTGGGAAACGGCTTCACGCGCTGTCCTCTCTCTCATCAATAAAGGACTCAGTCAGGGCACACAAACGGCCACGCACTTCACACAGGCTACGCCCCTCCGCTATTCTCTCATCTAGGCAGGGATGCTGATAGCTGATTGGTGGAGAGGGGAGGGGTGTGAGGGGTGGGGTGTGGGATGTTGGGGGTGTGGGGTCCTGGCAGTTAATTGGTTCAGCAGAGAGAACAGGCACACCTTGTGTGTGCGTGTACGTGTGTATAGAAGCACAGCACAATTAAAAATCACAGAGGGAGCAGTCATAAAACATCTGAACAGTCCACTCATGCTGTTATTGTTCTCCACCATATTAAAGATGGAGTCTGTATGTGCGTATCCACCCAGCTTTATTCAGATTTGCACAGCTTTGTCCAGGACAAAGTCAGAAGCGGAGCGTTTTCACTGATCAGAGACAAACCAGGAGCTGAATGTGCCTTTGACATACTTTGAGTCTGTACATACTGGCATCATTTGAAAAGATGCCTGAGAATTTAAGAAAACAAGTAACCAACCAAATTAAAACAAAAACAGCTGTTTCTCTAATAGTAAGCTGTAGGATAATTTATTGGAGTATATTTTAAATGTTTATTGGCCCCAGGTACGATTGGCACGGTTCTGTCTCTCCTCCGACCTCTCCACATGGCTCCTGTGGATCACGGTGTAAACCCCTCCCTTTTTCCCCGTCAGCCAGCCAATGGGCTCGCATCGTCCGCCGCTCTGCCTCCTCCAGTCAGCGGACGGGCTGCCGCATGCGCGCATATGTTGCCATGGAAACGGGGCGTGCACGTTGCACAGACAGACATGCCAGAGCAAGATGTGTGAGAGTGTGTGCGCATCTGTGTGTATGTGGCTGTGTGTGTGTGTGTCTGTGAGTCTGTGCGTTCCTGTGTGTCTGTGCATGTGTGTGCGTATCTGTGTGTATGTGGCTGTGTGTGCGCGTGTGAGTGTGTGTGTTCCTGTGTGTCTGTGCATGTGTGCGCGTATCTGGGTGTGTGCGTGTGTGCGTGCCTGTTTGTGTGTCGGTGTGGTTGGTTGTCTGTCTGTCCCTCTCTGTCTGAACGTAGGCAGGCTGAAACAGACCCACAACTGGGCAGCACGCAGCACTCGACGCTGTGAGCATGCTCAGTGAGGTCTTGAGCCGCGATGTCGGACATGATGTCCTTGTGACCGAAACTTGAGCTATTGAAGAATCACGTCACAGATATTGCAAATGTGACATATGACAGGTATTACAAATATGGAAATGTGATGCTCAGATGTGTTGCTTTGTAACACTGCATTTTGTACTCAGATCTGTAACTTAGTAACACTGCATTCAGTGCTCAGATCTGTGCCTTAGTTGCACTGAATTTGTGCTCAGATCTGTAGCTTGGTAACACTGCATTCAGCACTCAGGAGACGCCCTTTAGCCAGAGAAACGTACACACTTTACAGAGCAACACACTGCCCAATTTACACAGCTGGAGGATATTCCCAACATCAGTGTCCCAACAGGGAATCAAACCTGCGTCCTCTGAGTTCAGGACCAGTTTCCTGCCCATTGCTCTACACAGCCACCCTGCCGTTTGTCTCCTCAATGTCAGAAAGTTCACTCAGCCACACTGCATAATGGAGATGCATTATCCACTGTAGAGATCAACCAGGTCAAGACCTTCATCTTCATTTTATTCTTAATCTATTCTTCCTTCATACCACAAGGACTCATCCTTAGGGGCCCATAGTTCAAGGTTACAGTAATAAAAATATGACTATATTATTTATAATAAAATATGAGTGCGTAGCATCCTCTGTTACCAGCTCCTCCAGCTCTTCCAATCAGAAGGCAGCGAGTATGTCCAATCAGGAGACAGCGGAACACTCGTAATCCAATAGGGACCGGTCTTAATCAGCCTCAAGTGTGTGTGCAGAAGTGGCGCTCGCCAACTGATGCTGATTTTCCAAAACGGGCACAGGGGGGTAGGGCAATGATTTCTGAGAGCATGGCATGTCATCAGATGGCGGAAGTCACCGCGGCGACAGTGCCCAATTACCGCCACTGTTGCGTCACGTACCGCCATTCCTCACACACCCCGACGCCATTCAGAGATTAAAAATACTTAATATTACTAAATATAACAATCCCCATATAGCAATCCCCACATAATGAAAAGGGCAGTCACGACCACAATTATGCTAAACGCCATCGCTGTCACTAATGCTAGCATTGTCAGCGTTTGATTCACTTACAGAAGGACATTTTTTCCGTTATAAAAGGGGGGGGGAAATAATCAGCATCCAAGCCCACCAAACTCCCCCTCTCCTGCTCATGCTCTCTGACCCTCAAACGCAGATGGTCACTGGTCGTGGCTCTACTGGATGCCTTAAATGGAGGCCCTGAAACTACACCTAAAAATCCAGTGACTGACCAACACAACCAGGGGTCAGAATTACACAAAGAGCACATAATATACTGGGTTAGCTTTACTCAGGGTAAGGTTTGCAGGTTACATATTGACATATTCATCATTAACGTAACTGGAGACCTCTGGCAAATCCAGGTTAGCCATCTTTGCCTGCAGGCACACAGAAATGCCCCCAATGTGGGTGTTGAACATGCACCCTTCTGGTTATGAGTTCAGCTCCTCACCACTGTGCCTACATAGTACAACATTAGCTGCAGCTAGCTCTGTGTGCTATAAAATAGGACATATCAGAATCTCTGCTGTTATCATCCTCTGCTAAATAAATGTAATGTAATTATGGCCAGCATGTGAACAGAATGCTCACATCTCCACCCCTTTATGACATCACAGTCATTACATTCCTGTAAGCTGAGCGGCCGCCAGCCAATCAAAAACTGCTGACTGACACCCACCATCACATATCGCTAGATCAACCATATGCTTGACAGTGTATTCTTAGCATGGAAAGAGCAGTTTCCCTTCCATCAATGCCAAAACAGTCCAAATTCCAAGCCTTGTCAAAAGCAAATACAGCACAGCCATTATTCAGCTTTGGAACAATGTCAGAGGTTTGATTTTCATAAAAGGCACAAATGGTGGGGGGGAGGGGGGGAACCCACACGGCAACCAGATTAACTAGATCTACGATGAACACGTGCTTCGCTGAATATTAAACCACACGATGATGCTGTGAGGGATGTGAGTGAGAGATTCACCAGGGAACCGAAGGAAATGTGGGGGCAGGACTTGGTGAATGACAGGGGGTGGGGTCCGGTTGATGGGGGGGGGGGGCATGGTTTTGTACTTTTTTTTTGTGGCACAATGGGGTTTAACGGCTGATGAGCCACGGTTTGGTGACGGATGGCGGTGAGGTGAGGTTTGGCGGCTGATGAGGTTGGTTCTGTGGATGACGGGGGGGGGGGGGGGGGGGGGGGGTTTGGCCCAGCGTCAGTGGGCGTGGCCTCCCTCCCAGCGGCCCTACCTTATTGGAGGCCATCTCGCTGACGGAGTGCCGGGTCTGCAGGGTCTCCAGCTGGTCCAGGCACCAGTCCAGCTCCTCCATGGTGTCGGTGGCCAGCTTCTGGTAGCCATCCTCTGGGGGGGGGGAGAGAGGGCAGGGAGCCGTCACGCCTCGGCCGCTTCAGGGGGCTGGCGCACGCCACCGCGCCGCGCCCGCGCCCGCACCGCTGACCCTTCGCCGCGCGCCCCCCCGCGACCCCCCCCATCGCGCCCGGGGGGCGTCACCAGCATCACACGCTCAGCAGACCGCTGCCGGTGTCCCTGCTAGCTCCGTCTCGTCTCGTCGCAGGAAATAGGTTTTAAACGCACGCACACACACACACACACACACACACACAGGTCCTCAGAAGTACGGTAAAAGGAGATTCCCGCGGTGGTTCCAGTCTCGGTGGGAGGAGAGGTGTAGTGTTGCTGAGCAGGGGGCCATGGCAGCCCCGAAACAGACACTCATATCCAGTTCAGTCAGGTTCCCCCCCTCCTGCCACAGAACTCCACAGGACGGGCGCGTGCCTATTCCACACAGCCCCTCAGAGAGCAGGAGTGCAGAGGCATGGCGGCGGCGGCGGCGGCGGTGGTGGGGGGGGGCGGGGGTGGGGGGAGGAGGGGCGAAGGTAGCTCGCGGTACACCGTGTGCTGACGAGAGCCCGGCGGCTGCACTTCCTGTTTCCTCCCCGCCTTCAGCGACGGCAGCCCCCACGACGAGGGTGGCCCATCGCCACGGTAACGGAGTTCACCAGGCGGATAAAAAAAAAAGAGAGGGAGAGATGGGGAGGTGGAGGGATAGTCTCTCTCTCCGTCCGCGTGGGCTGGTTCAGTGAGCGCAACGCCGGGGCACAAAGGAGCCTCAATATTCCATAGGCTGAAAAAGCGAGGGAACGAAAGAGAGAGATAGAGAGAGAGGAGAAGAGAGTGTCCTCACAGCTCAGATCCTGACAGCGTTACGCAGGACCCACGGGGGGGGGGGGGGCAGCGAAATCCCGGCCCGGAGTCCGAGCCAGATCCGGATGCTTCCGCTGCACGAGCCTCACACAGACACACCCCCAACTCCCTCCCTCCCTCCAACCCTCCAGGACCTGAGAGGGTGTTTCCATAGTTACCGCCCCTATCATCTATGATGTCACAGAGCCGTGACAATCCGTTGCGCTGCCATTCGTCATCGCCAGGCGATGCTTATTCACGGGCTCGGCAGCCTGTGTCAGCAGTCCGACGTGAGGCCGGTGCTGTCTGTCTGCTGCTGACTGCACCCCAGAGCGGAAACTCCCGTCCCTGGAGAAATCACATCCAGTCGCTGGTTTTAAAATGCCTGACGTGAACGGCGAATTAATCTTCCTCCTCCCTCGCTTTCCATCCTACTTCTGTTTCTCTCCCTTCCTCTCTAGACTTCCTTCCCCCTTCCCCCCACTCCCTCTCTCCCCCTCTCTGCCCCTCCCTCCCATTCTCTCCCCCCCTGTCTCTCCCTCTCTCTATCCCCCTCCCTCCCTCTCTCCCTCCCTCTCTCTCCATGGTCACTTGGCATGTCTCCAGGTTGAGAGGTTCTGCTGTGGCAGGCGGTGACGTCACTGACATCATTCTCACGCTCAGAGTGACAGCATCACGCCCAGAGACTGGCGAGCAGGAGGGAAACCACGGCCCGGATCTCCGGAATTCTGAGACGCCAGCCCTAGACACAGCTACAACCATTCTGTCATATCCACATCATCATCATCATCCCCATCACCAGCATCACTGTCATTATAATAAAAACAAAATAATAATAATAATAATCATGGGTGACATTATGGAGGTATACAGATATGTATGTATACTGAGTACTGAGTGCACACACACACACACACACACACACACACATATATATATATATACATACACACATGTAATATGATCTCAGTAGTGGAGTTTAGGTGGCCATGAGTATGATGGCAGAACCCATCTGAGATTATTAACTGATGACCTTAAGGGTACAAGCAGCAGCTGCTACACCACACTAATGCCCCAGTCATGAGACACACGTGCGCATATCTCACTGTGTTCTGTCATATGATGCGCATACGTGCAGAGGGACACTGTGTGCGTGTGCGTACACGACATGTATCTGTATACGTGTGTGTGTATGTGTGTGCGTGCAGGTACGTGTGTGCGTGCGTGTGTGTATATGTGTGTGTGTGTGTGTGTGTGTGCGTGTGTATGTGTATGGGTATGGGTATATGTGTACGGATGTGTGTGTGTGTGCGCGTGTACATGTATGAGTTCATGTACACGCACGCATGCGTCACACATGATACACACATTTTGTGCACATGTCAATAAACAATAACCCCCAGAACAGCAGTGGAGACCTCTGAACATCAAACAACCTCATGCTCGGCATATCAGCCATTCTACTAAAGGCTCTGTTTCCCCCTACAGGATATTTTACAGCATGACACCTAAAACCTGTTCCAGACCAAATGAAAAAGACCAATGACATAAAGAGCTCATTATGTGCACAACCTAAGGCACATCACACTCAGACAGAGGGAGGGATCGACAGACATACAGACAGACAGACAACCAGCCAGACCAGCGCGCACACACATGCACGCGCACGCGCGCACACGCCAACACATGTAAATTATCACGCATAGTAGCTGGGTAGTATCAGCAGACATTACCTGTAAAGGAAGTCTTGGTGATGGTCGGCTGGTTGCACACAGGTGATCTCCTGATGAGAAAAGGACAGATCGTGAGGACAATGGGTCTCCAGCATCAAAACATACAAAACAGACACTCACACACTAGCGCACACACACAGCACTTCACACAGTACAACTCACACAGTACAACACGTGTCTTACAGAGAATTTTGTGACGGAAGTCAAATATTTAAACAGCAAATCTGAACATTTCACAGCCAGCCGTCATCGCTTGGAAATGGTGACTTGATGGCAGTGTATTACTGATCCTCGAGCTGCAGCGTTGTTGTTGTAATTCTACTCGTGACCACAAGAGGGCATGCACTGAGAGCAGAACGCTGTTAGGGGACAATGCCGCATACAACAACCCTATCCTACTCCACACATACAGGCATACTGAACCTGTGCTGCTTTAGCAGCTAAAACTGTGTCGCTACAGTATGCAGTAGCTGATGACCACGGAACTGGGAGAACCAATGAGGTGAGTCTAACAAAGTAATTAAGAAAATCACATGCTCAGGTGTTCACGTTCTCAGGTGAGAGAGAGGAAAACCGAGTGTGTCGGCAGTGTGATTGTGTCCCTGACTGTACGCAGAATGTGCTGCTCTCAAACTCAAACTCAGATTAAATGTGTGTACAGTACATGACTCTTGTGACTGTGCAGTTGAAATCCCGGTGCCAACTCACTTGTTGGACGCCCTCTCCTGTTGCAAGTTCGTTAATGCGGCAAAGTTATTCCGTACAGTTCGCAGGCTGGCCAGTACCTACGGAAAAGGGGGGAAGAGACCAGAAAAAAGTTCAGAAAGACAATTAGCATGTAGTGTTATTCTGCAACCTTCAAGAACACAGCTGTGACAAGCCTATGAGAACAGCTGAACGTCACTAACACTGCAAAACAGAATACTAACACTAACACAAGGGCATATCACACACACCCAATCAGGAGTGTCATCTTTCATTAACTACTTAACATAATAAACGCATTAGCCATAAAAAAGATTCATTAGCCATAATCAAACAGGTCTGGCAAATAGCAATATTTAAGCATTATTCATATGCTGGATTCATACGCTGACCACATCTTTAAACCCGATGTAACTAGCAACCTAATATTTGCTCCCAGCCGATTGGCTTGCGTCTTGCGCCATCGCACCCAATCAGAATCGGGAATCCAGCTGCACCACCTGCTGACCCTGACCATAAGCCACAGCTGGACAGAATGATGTGGAGAACAGGAAAGCTTACCTGTGCAAATGGAGTCACAATCATGTCATCTCCATGACTGAAACCAAAACAGAAAAAGACACCATTATGAAGGTTAAAGATCCCTGAGTCCTGAATCGTAATCGTCTTCTATTTCTTTCTTTTGGACAGTGAGTGAGTGCCATTCCTAGTAATTTAAATAGTAAGGATCCAAATTGCCATATTGCAGAGCCCTGCTTTCCGGAATGTAACTGGTTGAATTGCAGGACAGTCTCTTATTCACAAGACCATGTTTAAGCAATGTGTTTGCGGTTTCATTATGTAACATGCTATTCCAACTGGAGAAGAGCACAAGGCAGCATGCATTTGAATGCTAAAGGAGAACAATAGTACTGATTAGAGGTGGAAAATCCAGGTCCAGTAAGTAAAAGTCCTCCCTCCAGTATTTCTTCCAATAACCTGGATTTGCTAAAAGCACAATTCTGCAGTCAGGAGTTAGAACTAATTGGTGAAATCAGAGGCTGATTTAATGGGTGGAAGAAACACAGGCAGGTCTTTTACTTTCTGACCTCTGGACTATCCAGCTCTGTTACTGACCCCGCCCACCATCAAAACATTGCTACGATAAGCAGCTGCAGGACAGGGGAGGGACAAACCCGCGTTCTGATCACTCAGAACACGGGTTTGATTGATCAGGCAGATGATGAACTTCACCCAAAGGCACCTTGGCCTTGTCATGACCACACAGAAACACGCGCATCGGTCACACCCCCAAGCCATCTGCCCAGGGTCGTGACCTCTCCTGCAGTGAGAGGGACACTGGGAGATGTAGTTCACATTGAGTTTGCGGTCTCCACTGCAATGCAGGATGGTGGAATGGTGTGTGTTTTCCGCTCCGTTAAATAAAGGCCAGAGCATTTCTGACGAGTGCATTCATAAAACTTTTAACACACAAACCCAGGGGGGGGGAGTAAGAGACAGAGAGAGGGCGAGAGAGAAAGGAGAGTAAGAGAGAGAGGGAGAGGGATAAGGGGAGGGGGCAGAGGAGGGACAGGGGATCCCTAAATGTAGAGACTCAGTTGCTGAGTCACAGTCCTGGGCTGACCTCTAACTCCCCCCCCATCCACCAACATTGGGGATACCCCTCAGTCCCTCAGTGGAGGAACCCCGCTTTCCGAAAAACCTACCTACCACTGACATCAGAGACCCCCGAGGAGGCGGGGCAGTCTGCGGTAAGCCAACGTTACCTTATGGTGCTGCTCCCAGACGCTCGAGGAGCACGCCCTCTTAAAGGTCATCTAAATCCATCCGCCAGTAAAGTCAAGGGCAGGAAATCTGCTAAAATAGCTACACTCCCTCCCTCTCTCCCTCTCATCCTGCTCTGCTTCCTCTTTCTTTACCTGTTCCCTCTCCCTCACTCCCACATGTCTCTCTCTGTCCATCTTTCTTCAAATATAAGCAATAGTCACACCAATTTGTTAAAAACATCACAAAATTTCAGTAACTTGTAGATGTATACAAAACCGAAATGCAGTTATCAATATTTTTATACAACAGTAGTTTTAGCCAGCACAGGGAGAGCTACGATCAACATCTCAGACTTAAATTCTCCCTACATGTACTCACACACACACACACACAGGTCAGGCCGAGTGTGTGTGTGTACATGCCTATGTCTCTGTGCTGCACACGTGTACTTATATGATATGTTATCCATGGCGAATGTTATCTATGAGTAAAGCACATGCACGGTGTGACTGTGCCATGTGTAAGAGCTTGTAAGCACCGGAGAATTAAAGCCATGCAACACTGTTCGCACACCACCCCCCCCCCCCCCTTTGGCTAGTACAGCAGGAAGCACGGGGCAAAGCAGCTCTTTGGGGATGTGGGTACCAGGGAGGGGGAGTGGGTGTGGGGGGGATGGAGGCCGTCCAAACCTACCGGCTCCGCAGGTCATCCGGAACACTGAAAAATCTGCT